>NW_019254620.1:31415-41690 GCF_002742605.1 Olea europaea var. sylvestris
AGATGGAAATCAGAGTTGAAAAATATGGTAAGAAAAGCAGTGAGATTCATATTATGTGAGGTACAACTCAGTTTAGGCAAAACAGTCGTGATGGATACCAAAGTAGTGGCGAGTCAAGTAGTAACGGATAGAAAAAAAAGGGCAATGGTAGGCCTAGATCAAAGTATAGAACGAAGGTTAGAAAATACTATGGTTGTGGGAGCACAGGGCATTTATAAAGCATTGTTATAAGGAAAAGAGTAAGCAAAAGGTTAAAGAAAGAGGTGAGGTAAACGTATTGTCTTCTACTCCCAATGTTGATGATGGTGAAGTTTACATGATTACAAGTCCTGTCGCTTATACTGTTGAACTAAATCATCTAACTGCTAATTCTCATATGCATGAGTGGATACTTGATTCTGATGCGTCTTTGCATGTGACATCTGAAAAGAATTGGTGTGAAAACTTGCATGAATTTAATGTTAGGCATGTTGTGCTGTGTGATAATTTTGCTTACACTATTGCTGGAATTGATGACATTAATATAAAGTTTGACACTGATTTTGTGTACATCTTGAAAGATGCTAGATATATTCCTGACCTGTCTAGGAATTTAATTTCAGTAGGAAGACTTAAAAATGATGACTTCACCGGTAAAATTGGAAATGGAACATTAAAGATGATTAATGGTGCACTAGTGTCTATTAAGGAAACTAAGAAAAATGATATTTATATCACCACTGGAGAAGTAATTAGAGGTCTAAATTCCTTTATTTCTTCTGTCAAGGTTGATCACAGACATACATGGCATAATAGGTTTGTACACGTAGGCATTATAGGACGTAAGCGCTTATTAATGAAAAATGTGCATTTGGTAACGACTGTATGTCTGATTTGTAATTCTGTGATCATTATATACTTACTAAGCATCATAAAACCACTTTCTCCTCAAGTGTTCATGAAGCTAAAGGCATGTGTTCACAAAATTATTTGTTTCGATTTAAAATTCACCGCAAGTGTATGGTTCGTTAACAAGTAGTAAAATGGACTATGAGTCCAAGTATCGATCCCACAAGGATTGAATTAGTTCAAATCAACCTATTATGACCTTAACCGAAACACGAAAGTAAAATTGATGTATTGTGATTTAACTAAAGAAAATATAAACTATGATGCAATTATGGATGAGAGAATTATATTAAATGCAAAACGACTTGGACACAATCTATTAGAATTTATGGAATTAATGAATGTACTAACGCACTAAGATCGCGAATCCCCAAGCAATACCCGTTCAATTTTTAATCATGCAAATTTGACACACAGTCTCATAGAAGATGAATCAATATTCCTATTTTAATTTAGCAATCTCTCTCGATCAACGTCAAACCTACCCAATATGTGATTCGACTATATCTCTATGACGAATACTAACATACCGGAATGCATTATGATTTCATGAATATTCAACAATTCACACAAGACATAGAGGTATGTTTCTATCCCCTATCGGACCCTATGATGATTTATACTATGTCGAACGTATTTTCCTTCTTTTGAATGCATAAAATAGGCCACCACAATCATATAATTACGTGCACAATAATCATATGGAAATAAAAACGTAATAAATCATTCAATTTCGGAACATGTGTTTAAATATGTCAAATATCCAAATCAAAAATCAAACGTGGTATTACAAGATTCATCAATTTCCTAACAATGAAAAATCTAGCCTAGCATGCTAAAAAGAAGAAAATACAAAAATAGTTGAAGAAACATCATCACCCGAATCAAGTTTCAATCGAATCTTCACTTGGCGTGATATTTTCCTCTTGTGCTTTCTTCATTTCTCCTTCAAAATCTCTCAAAAACTTGTAAGAACGGCGTCCCCTTCGTTCTAGATGTCTTTTGGAATTTATATCGCGTGAAAATTTTATTACCAAAAGAATTTCAATCGTACAAAGAAAGTAAAATTTTTACTTCGGAAAACTACCATGCGACAGTATGGTTTTAATCTGTGCGGCCGCATGGTTATGCCATGTTGCGTAAAAAATTTCTAGCCCTCATGTGCGGCCGCAAAGGAGATCTACCATGCGGCTGCATGGTAGATTCTCACTTCCATTTTCTCCACTTTGATCCCTCTACTTGAATCTTTCACTTTTTGGCATCTTTTCTTCGTTCTTTCCATCTCATCATCCCAAGATATCATCAATTGGCATTTGGCTTAATCAATTTCTCGATTTGTTCGTCGGGTCAACTTTTGGATAATTGCACCTTGGTCTCTGAACTTTTACTTTACATCATTTTAGTCCTTTTTCGCTTCTTTTCTCCTGAATTTCACCATGTTCATTAATGTTTCCTAAAATTCACAAATGTAACTAGATTAAGTCACAATTCAATCATTTTGCTCGTAATTAAGTCATTTTTGTGACCTAAATAAGTGTGCAAAAACACACTTATCAGCATGCTTGAATATGTGCATTCAGATTTGTGGGGCCCTGCTAGTAATCTCACCTTGAGTGGAAATATGATTTCTTGTCTATTATTAATGATTACACGAGAAATATGTGGGTTTATCTTTTGAAGGATGAATATGATACTTTTCACAAATTAAATAACTGGAAAATACAAGTAGAAAATCAAACAGGCAAAAGGATTAAGTTCTTAAGAACAGATAATGGCTTAGAGTTTTGTAACATAGATTTTGACAGTAGTTGCAAAGAAAATGGAATAACGAGGTATAAGATTGTTCCTTACACTTCCCAGCAAAACAGGGTAGCGAAAATGATAAGTAGAATCATACTAGATAAAGTGCATTACACGATGTTAAGTTCTGGTGTCCCAAAGTTGTTTTGGGGTGAAGTTGTTATGAGTATTTTTTATTTGATTAATTTGACTCCATCTGTTGCTTTAAATGGTGATACTCCTCATGAAAGGTAGTTTGGTAAACTAAGTGATTACTCTATACTTAGGACTTTTTGTTGTGCTGTGTTTTCCCATTAGAGTGAAGGAAAACTTGAACCTAGGGCTAGAAAGTGTATCTTTCTAGGATACCTTGAGGATGTTAAGTGTCACAGGTTATGGGATAGAAGTTAAAAGGGGTTAAGATCATTGTGAATAGGGCTGTCACGTTTAACGAGTGTGAGATGCCTTGCCTTAAGGGTGAACCTAAACCTGTGAATGAAATAGAACAAGGTGAAGAGAGAGATCGGTTAAAGGTGGAGTTAGAAAAATTTAGCATATATGTCCCTGCTACTTCAAATGAGGTGGAGACTCGGGTTCAGTAACCTAAGGTAGAGAATAAAGGTGTAGTAGTGATAGAGGAGCATCCTGAGGAAGAAAACCCCTTAGGAAACTACAATTTAGTTAGAGATAGAGAGAGGACAAACAAGAGAATTTAGGAGATTCAGATATGAATCTGAATTAGCTTTTGCTCACGCTAGTTATAAGTGACTAGTTGATTGAGAGCCAAAAACCTTTGAGGAGACGATGAAGAGTGAAAAACCTGAAGGATGGTTTAAGGTAATAAGAGAAGAGATGAGTTCTCTAGAGAATAATCAAACTTAGGAGCTAGTACCTAGACCTAAGAATAAATCTAACGTCAATTGTAAGTGGGTTTTTAAGGTTAAAGAAGGTACTAGTGCTTCGGAACCCTTAAGATTAAAAGCTAGGTTAGTAGCTAAGGGTTACACACAGAAGGATGGTGTTGATTATAATGAGATTTCTTCACCAATTGTTAAGTACACTACTATTAGGGTCATTCTTGCATTGGTTGTGCATTTTGACTGGGAACTTGAACAACTTGATGTAAAAATTGCATTTTTACATTGTGAACTTGACGAACAAATCTTTATGAATCAACTGAAAGGTTTTAAAGACAAACTAAAACCAAATCATGTGTGTTTCTTCAAAAAGTCTTTATACAGCTTAAAGCGGTAACATAGACAGTGGTATTAAAGATTCGACTCTTTTGTACTCACTATAGGGTTTCAAAAAAGTAAGTTTGACCATTGCCTGTAATTTTAACATAATAAAGCTGATAAAACTATGTGTTCTTATTACTCTATGTGGACGATATATTCTTGATTGGTTCATCACTTAAGTGGATAAATAACATAAAAGCAAAGTTAAGTGAAGAATTTGGCATGAATGACTTAGGTAAAGCTAAGAGAATCTTAGGCATGGAAATTGAAAGAGATAGGTCAAATTTTGCATTATTCTTACATCAGCCTCCTTATTTTTCAAATGTGTTGAAAAGATTTGAAATGTATGAGTGCAAACCCGTTACATTACCTTTAGCTAACCATTTTGCATTTTCTAAAGACCAGGCTCCATGTAATGAACATGAAGTAGAATACATTAGTAGGATTCCATATTCTAATGTGATTAGTTCCATTATGTATTTGATGGTTTGCACTAGACTGGATTTAGCTTTTGTTGTTAGCACTCTTAGAAGGTACATATCTAATCCGGGTCCCGAGCACTGGGAAACCTTAAAGTGGCTACTAAAGTATTTTGAGGTGTACTAATGATGTAGGTCTAAAGTTTGGTGCTGATAAAGAATGAGTGATATTGAAATGTTTTGTAGATGTAGACTATACGGAAGATAGGGATGGTAGGAATTCGACTTCCTCTTATGTGTTAAATCATCCAACTCTTGTGTTAGTTGGAAGTCACAATTACAACATATTATTGCACTATCCATGACAAAGTCAGAATATATTGCTACTTTAAAGTCATTAAAAAGATTTGTGGTTTAGAGGCTTGCTTCATGAACTGTGTCTTGAATGATTATGTGGTAGTATATTCCGATAGTCAATCCTCTATATATCTATGCAAAAACTCTATTTTTCACAAACCCACCAAACACATTAATGTTAGACTACACTTCATTAGAGATATTGTATCACAAGAGGTGGTAAGACTTGTAAAAGTCCAGACACAATACAACACTTCAGACATGGGCACAAAGGTATTGCCATTGAAAAAGTTTAGAAGTTGCAAGAATCTTTTAAACATTGGTACAAGTAAATAATTTTCAATTTTATTGGTTCTCTATTAGATGTGTCACTAATGTGAAATATATATTTTTTGTAGGTCCTTTGACACCAAGGTGGAGGCTGTTGAGCAAATTGTTGTCAAACGACCTCTCGAACGATGTTAATCTAATTTAATTTCTCAGTCAGCATTGAGCATTGACTGAATGACTGAACGATATATCAACACCCAAATTAAAACGACCGACCCAAAAAGTTAATTGGACCAATTGAAGCGACCAAATTAAGTTGTTGCTTGTGACCCGATTAATTACCTACTTCGATGACTAATATTGTTGGAGGTCCACTCTACAACCCAATTAACACCAATTGGGCCCATGACCAATTATTGTAACCTAATGAACTTAACTTCTTTGTCCAATTGGTACCTATATATTCTTGTTTATTCTTAGCCTCCATAAGACCGTATTATTCTTGGGCGATTCTGTGGGTTTTCTCTCTGCCGTGTTCTGCCTCTTTTTTCACCGTGCCTTTGTGGTCCTCTTCTTGGTGTTTTAACATTCCTTTGTGGTGTTCTCTTAGTGAGTAAACTTCTAGCAATCGTAGGTGAAGGGTTTGAGGTGTTCTTGGGTCATTTGGTTTGAAGTGTTGATTTGGATTTGGTAAACTGAGCTTGTAAAACTTTGATTGTTGATAATTGGTGGCTCTACACTTCAAACTACATAAATCATAATAATAATAATAATAATAATAATAATAATAATAATAATAATAATAATAATAATAATAATAATAATCATCATCATCATCATCATCATCATCATCATCATCGTACAAAAGATTTTATCCATCATAAAAATTGATGTAGCGTGGCAAAAGAGATAAATACGTTAATTGACAAAGAATATCATAAAATATTCATTGATTCTTTACAAGAGTACTGAATATTCGATTTGATCTACAAATCATTGATTCATGTCCAAATGCTAATTTGGATTGACAATTGAAGATCTCAATAATAGTATTTTATTTTAATAATAATAATAATAATAATAATAATAATAATAATAATAATAATAATAATAATAATAATAATAATAATAATAACCTTCTATGTCATTAAGGCTTACAACTCATAGTTATAGCAATATATAAATTTTGGATAACAGCTAAACTCTTAATAATTAATAACTCTAAATAATAATAAAAATTAACAGATAATTATGAAAATTAAAAGTCCTGATACTAATTGAAGATTAAAGTCCTTATTTTAGTTGTAGGAACTACATCATTCTCCTCCATTTGAAAAATATACGTGATCGAATCTTATACCAAATGCTCAACTGTTGCCTGGTGCTGGCACTAACCCGATAAAGAGTAAGACTTGTTTGTGAATTCATGACCAGCAATAGAACCTAGTGATTATTTTCCATCAAGCTTCAAAAATCCAATCTTGAAAAATATATTTTTTCGATCATCTTATTAATGGCATACCCAAAAACAGTTAAAAATTGCACATATATATAAAAAAAATAATAATAATAATAAAATAAATAAATATAACACCCACACCCACTGTATTGGCGATCTTGTGTCCATGAATTGTGTTGTTCTCTTCTAGGTAGTAATGGGGTGGGTTCGGTGTTGATAGTATTGGGGTGTGAGGTAGCGTGGGGGCAGGAGTTAGGCAATGGGAGGAGACCGAATTTCTTTTTGCCATTTTCCTTTTCTTTTGTTTTATTTAACATACGTTTTTTTTTTATTCTTTATTCTTTTAATATGTATAATTCATAACAAGGGCATAATAATTATTTTCAAGAAATTTTTACTTTTTAAGGGTTCTGTCGTGTGGGATCCAATCACGAGAGTGTTGAATAGGTTAGGGAATTAAAGTATTGTTTTGGCTTGTTTGATATGAATTTTGTTTTTGGTCGTGCTACATATACATCATAACTTATAGATTGATTTATCAACTAATGATGTGATGAGATTTAATTGGATCCCAATCAATCAATTAAATAATAAAAAAAAAAGAGTAACTAATTACAATAGTTGCCCTACATGACATCCACATAGCAGGTGATTATTTGATACATTAATGTGATAATTTTTTTATTGATTCATACATCAAATAGTTACTTGCCATGTGGATGACACGTAGGATTACTGTCGTAGTGAGCGACTGAAAATTGTATTACTCCAAAAAAATAATTTCCACATTTTTCTTTTTGATACCTCATCAATCCGTAAAAAATTATGTAAAGGGTGATTTACACCAAACCTTTTTTTTTTTTTTTTTTTTTGTAGAAGGATTTTTGGAGGAAATTACCTTAATTTTTGTTTGGAAACTAATTTTTGAAAGAGTTTCCTGAAAGTGTTTTTATAGGAAGCTAAATTGGACTAACTTTCTCTAAAAACTTTTTTTTTTTTTTTTTTGGAAAAAATCTCTCCCAAACAAACTTTGAATAAAATTGCATCAAACATGCGCCTTAGGTACTCTTGCATTCCCTAAATATGAAGCTTGCAAAGAGTTTGCACTTTGCACAAGACATTCTCATGATAATAGTGGTCATTGGGACGAAGGTCTTTAAAGGAGATTGCCATAAGTATTGTGTATTTAAATATGCAAATTGAAAAATAAACCTGTGTTTTGATAGAATATGTGGTAGGATGTATACATTTGGTGATTTTCATAGATTGGACGATTCTAAATCTGATGTACCATTGAAATCTAGGTATCTAACTGTTGGGAATTTACTTAAACATGCACAACGGAAATAAAAACAATTTCAATTCCCACAAGGATTTATTTTTGTATTTAGATAAGAACTGTGATGAAAATTATACCTTTTCTTGAATTTGCAAACTCCTTTGCGTTATCTTTGTTCCAACAACTTGAATTTGCCTCTCACAGCTGTCCAATTGTCCAGCCTCCAATGAATTCCACACAGAGAATAGACTACAACTGTTAGGGTTTCTCCTCTTGTGCTAGCAAGAATTATTAAAAAACACTATGGATCTAAAACCCTAGCCATGTATTTATATAAGCCCAAACGGGCTCAGTCTGGTCCGATCCAATATTTAATTAATTCATTTAATTAAATCCGATCCGTGAATTAATTAATCCAATTAATTAATTCGGGGCTATAAATAACAAATTCAATTAATTAATTTATCCAACGATTGTTAAATTAATTAATTGGCAAATTGCAATCTTCCAATTTTCTTTTGTGTGCAACCCATCAGGTTCTTGATCATGATACCTAACGACGTGAAATATTATTTTGATCTAATCAAAACTGATAAATTAAAATACCCTTTTAATTTATCACAAATTCACACTCGTCGTCCCAGATTGACATCTAGCAATGCATCAGGGCAACACATGTGACGGAAAATGTCATGTGGTATGACAAAACCAAACCTCTTTGTTTACCAGAAAACTATAATCCCTTCATCAATATGATCCGATCAATTACGAGATATGGAAGTGTGTCAATCTCAATTATCGACCATATCTTTCATTCTACTATTAAGTCAATATGAGTGAAAAACTCCTTTTCGACTTATGTGTATACCTTGGTCAAAGATTTTGTTATTAACTTAATTGAACGAAATGCAGATCACAATATCTTACTATCTAAGAGTGATGAATTCTCTATTGGTCATTCACAACCTTTAAATGATTATTGACATACCCGAATGATGTCGTATTAGTGGCCCTTGGTAGAGCAACATCCAATACCGTCAAAGCATGATTGTCCTCATACAAGGCACTATGATAACCTCAAGTCAAAGGACCAATTCCACTATCAAACGTTAGAGATTAATCACAGACACTCAGATAGTTATCCATATGAAATCTCTTAGCGGGTCTCCAATGTTTTGTTCTATAACAAAACCTCCACGTGTTCATTTAAGTGTCACCACACTTTAGCTTGTGAGATCAGCTACATACTTCACAAGTAGAAAATGCTACACGTGATGGTCTATCTATAATAAAGATATCTGTATCTCGTTATTACTTACGACCACGGATTATTCAAGATCCAATCATATGTAATTTGTATCTCACAATCACAATTCATTGTGATTAACAAATCACTTAAATTTGAATCTTCGGACTCTATTATTTAATATCATTTATCATAAAATTAATTTAAATAAATAATAGAACTTGCCAAAATTAAACATATCAAAAGTGTTTACAACCTAAATCGATTGGATCTATGGCATAACACTTACAAACTCCCACTTGCACTAGATCTAATCACTCATGTATCTAATATCATAAGCGTCCACATGACAATCATGTTTCTGTTGTGACAACGACTTTGTCAATGGATCTGCAATATTGTCATATGTGGGAACTCGCTCTATCTTTACATTATTTCTTTGTATAATCTCCCTGATGAGATGATATCGCCTTAGCACATGTTTCGATCGTTGATGAGACCTCAATTCCTTCACTTGTGCGATGACTCCATTGTTATCACAATACAAAGATATGGGATCAACAATACTAGGAACGACTCCCAATTCATTAATGAACTTCTTGATCCAGACAGCTTTCTTCCCTGCTTCAGAAGCAGCAATATACTCGACTTCTGTTGTTGAATCAGCGGTTGTCTTCTATTTGGAACTTTTCCAACTAACCACTCCATTGTTGAGAGTAAACATATATCCTGATTGAGACTTGCTATCATCTTTGTCAGATTGAAAGCTAGCATCAGTATACCCATGAATTTTTAGTTCATTTCCTCCATAGATCAAGAACACATCTTTAGTCCTTCTCAAGTACTTAAGAATGTTATTAACCGCTATCCGGTATATCTCACCGGGGTTTGCTTGAAACCTGCTCGTAACACTTAGAGCATATAAAATATCTGGTCTCGTACATAGCATCACATACATGATAGATCCTATCGCCGAAGCATAAGAAATCTTATCCATGCGATTTCTTTCATCATGTGTTTTAAGACACATATCTTTTGAGAGGTAAATCCCATGTGACATGGGATATAGACCTCTCTTAGACTCTTCCATATTAAATCTTCTCAAGATTTTATCTATGTACGAAAATTGGGATAAGCCTAGTAATCTTTTAGATATATCTCTATAGATCTTGATTCCCAAGATATACGCTGCTTCTCCCATATCTTTCATGGAAAAATTCTTTGACAACCATAAATTTACCGATTGAAGTATTGGGATGTCGTTTCCCATTAATAATATGTCATCGACATATAATATTAGGAATACGATTGCGCTCCCACTTGTCTTCTTGTAAACACAC
>NW_019254620.1:44389-46786 GCF_002742605.1 Olea europaea var. sylvestris
ATATATATATATATATATATATATATATTTGATCATACATCAACCATGCGAATAAATATATAAATAATAGTATGGATGATTATGGACTTGTTTTATCTAGTTTTTCCGAGCCAAAGGGAATACTAGTTGGTCAATTCCTAAGGGGTACAACATTGGATCAACATCAATACACCATCTCCATGGTTTCCTCTTTTTCTTACGACTTCAATTAATCAAGCTGCAACATGTATCCTATACTAGTTGGCACGCAGGCCTAAAAGAAATTGGATTCGCAGGCCCATAATAATGACAATAACAACAGACTTGCAGGTGACAATAACAACAGACTTGCAGGTCCAATATAATAAAGAGCTCGTAGGCCTATAACAACAATAATAATAACGGACTCGCAGGTCCAAAATAATTAAGGGTTCACAGGCCCATAAAACAACAAAAAGTAAATCAACCATTCAACACATCCATATGGTCGAGTCCATAATCATTCATAAATAAACATTCATCACATAAATGTTTCATATGTATAATATTTAATATTATATGCAATGTCTCATAAATCTAGCAATTATAGTCATCAAAACTAATTTAAAATTTTGGATCGAAATAATTAAATAATTAATTAATCATATTAATTAATTAACTTAATTGGCGGGCCTATTTAATTAAAATCAAATTTTAACTAAATCCCGAATTATAGTCTAACTCTAATTCCATAACTATTGGGCGAAGTAATTTAATCAAAATCAAATTTTAATTAATTATTAAATTAGAGTCCTACTCTAAGTTTTAATTTGCATTGGGGAAGTAATATTAATTGGAATCAAATTTTAATTAACATAATATTAGAGTCCAACTCTAATAAAATTGAATTAATATTTTAATTTAGGACAAAACTCCCAAATAAAATAAAAATTCAATTTAGGGTCAAAATTAAATATTTAAGTTAAAATCTAATTTTAACAAAAATATAGAAGTCGTCAAATTTTAAATATATCATATATTTTGGGCCTAATTAGAAACATGGGTCAAATCCAATAAAATCATAATTTCAAAAACCATTTTGAATTCAAATTTAAAACCATTTTCAAAAATTACAATTTGAACCAATTCGAAATTAAAACACAAGTCCCTCAATTTCGTAAATTACATGACAGGCCTAAATTTAAAATTGCAAAAAACACCCATATATCTTTAATTGCAGGTAGGGGCTCATAATCATATTAATTGCAATAGAAGCTCCCGCATCCACCTTCCCCAAAACTGAAAAACCCTAGATTTTTTTTTTGTTTCACCAGTGGCGGCGCCGGTAGGAAGGCAGGCGGGTCTTGCTGCCCAAAACAGCAGCATGAAGGCGCTGCAGCAGCACCTGCCAGCCACCCGCACAGCAGTACCGGTATGCGCGTCGGGGATGACACCGCCACCGCTCGCTCAACCCAAAATTTTTTTTTTCAAAATCAAATTTTGAAGAAATTAAATTAAACACTATAATTGCTAGATTCATGAATAAACATGATTAAATCAAAATTTAATTTAATCAACATGTAAATCAGTTCTAAACAAATACATACCACTGTTGGGAATTTACTTAAACATGCACAACGGAAATAAAAACAATTTCAATTTCCACCAGGATTCATCTTTGTATTTAGATAAAAACAGTGATAAAAAATTATACATTTTCTTGAATTTGTAAACTCCTTTGCGTTATCTTTGTTCTAGCAACTTGAATCTACCTCCCACAACTATCTAATTGTCCAGCCTCCAATGAATTCCACACAGAGAATAGACTGCAACTGCTAGGGTTTCTCTTCTTGTGCTAGCAAGAATTATGAAAAAAAGCACTATGGATCTAAAACCCTAGCCATGTATTTATACAAGCCCAAACGGGTTCAGCCTAGTCCAGTCCAATATTTAATTAATCCATTTAATTAAATTCGGTCCGTGAATTAATTAATCCAATTAATTAATTCGGTGCTATAAATAACCAATCCAATTCATTAATTTATCCAACGATTATTAAATTAATTAATTGGCAAATTGCAATCTTCCAATTCTCTTTTGTGTGCGGCCCATCAGGTTCCCGATCACGATACCTAACGACGTGAAATATTATTTTGATCTAATCAAAATTGATAAATTAAAACACCCTTTTAATTTATCACAAATTCACACTCGCCGTCCCAAATTGACATCTAGCAATGTATCAGAGCAACACATGAGACGGGAAATGTCGCGTGGTATGACAAAACCAAATCTATTCGTTTACTATGAAATTATAATCCCTTCGTCAATATGATCCGATCAATTACGAGATATGGAAGTGTGTCAATCTCGATTATCGATTATATCTTTCATTCTACTATTAAGTCAATATGAGTCGAAAACTCCTTTTCGACTTAT
>NW_019254620.1:48788-52608 GCF_002742605.1 Olea europaea var. sylvestris
CATCATTGGTGTCTTAACCACACTCTTAAATGCATGACGAGCTCCCTTCTTCAAGTGTAATGTCCATCAAGCATCATTGGTGTCTTAACCACACTCTTATATGCATAACGAGCTCAGGAATATAAGTCTATTTTAATTCAAGTTATGCTATATGTATAAAGTTGATTTACAAAATTGGTAGACAAAGTAGTATCTACACCAATTATTTCAAAAGCAAATTTTTAAATCATTTGAAATCAATGATCTAGAATTTGCCAGCACTTATTTGTCAATCAAATTTATAAACACACTTTATACAAATAGCATAATACATTTTAATCCAAACTAATTATCTACGAATTCGTGTCACCTCCTTGTGTGCATATTGTAAGAAATTAAGCCAAATATTATGAATAGTAAGATGAGATAATGGACAAGATGAAAATAACGATCACAAGAACACAAAATTTATGTGAAAATTCAAGATGAGAAAAAATCACGGACAAAGGGAAAAGTTCATTAATAATCAATAATTGAAGATTACAAAGGATCTCTCTAAATCAAACTAATAAGTTGGATAATTAGTTAATCTCAAGATATGTTATACACCACATATTTATAATCAAAGAATTTCTGATACACTAGAAGAATTAATATATTGAAAAGTTTAATAAAATGTGAAGTCCCAATATAATGAGTAAATATTTTTTGGATGAAATAGGAGTCAAAAACTATAAAAAGAAAAGAAAAAAAGAAAAAGGAATTCGAATCGCGCTTAGACTATCACAGCAGCTTGAGCAACAACATCATGGAGCTTGAGTGGTAACACCAGTGTTCGAGCAATAGTCTAGCATATAGCGAGTGCTAGGGTCCCTGTTCTAAGTGCTCGAGCTTCTCCCATGCTTGCAGCGAGCGCCTGTCTCGCATGAAACCTTTGCTACTCCATTTTGGACTCCTTCAAGATCTTTTTAAGTCTACTATCAACTCCTAATACTCATCCGGTAGTACTTTAAACTAAATACTCAACAAGAATTTGCTTCACACCGAAACTCTAGTACCTTTTTATTAAGTTTTTATTTGACAATCATTAAAATGCAAAAATGATGTTTTGAATAGTAAATTTTAGATTAACGTGCATAATATTTTATTGTATGAATATGTGGTTGAAAATGAGTATGTAAAATAAAAAGAGTTTTGTTTTAATGCAAGTCAAACAAGGGTTAATTTTTTTTTTATATTTAACTCAATAGAAAATTGAGCCAGCATAAAATCAACTTGATCATTCGATTGTTATTTGTTGGCAATATAATCTATTATAATAAGAGAGAGTCTACACGTACAGAAAATTTGTTTACAGACCTTCTACAGAATACACACAACATAGTGTTGGGTGGTATTTTGGAAAAATATTTTAAACACATGGAGCCCACTCCCATGTCTCACATCTGTAGCTATTTTGTGAAACCATTTGTTGTAAAAATGGTTTAAGGCTTATAATAATGATCACAGCAAAAGTATTAATTACTGGTCAGATTTCATATGATTCATACCACTTAATGAGATTAGACATTGCGATATTCTTCTGAAATTCCTATATTTTAAAATTAAAATATGCTTCTTCAAGTGAAATACAATATTTTTCTAAATTATTAAAAGGGATATAAATTTGTGATTCTTCAAGACACAACACTGTATTGGCATTCAAGAAATTCACATAAAATATAAACTAAACATACATATATTTCTCAAGAATTATGACATTTGACTATTGAAATATTGAGGTTGTGCTTATCCGAGAGCTAGTATTGTTGGAGACGACTTATGAAAATGGTTTTGTAAGGGTTGGTTTTTAATATATTTGTTTGACCAGTTTTAACTCGCAAGAGTCTGATCAAAACATAATTTATATGAATGGAAATTTGGATAGAGTTTCGGTATAATGATTACGCAAAACAAGGATTAAGAAGGAGTAGAAATAGAGAATAATTTAATACGAGACGTTATCTCTTTCCTTAAGACAAATTGTCCCACTATGGTGTTCACGGTGAACGAGAATTGTCGCCCAAAATATAATGGATTCACAACTTGTGGTAGCAGTACTTCAAACCACAAGAAACCAACGAACTTTTGACAAAATTTTCCCTCTACAAAGGAAATGCATGAAAATGCTATGGAATTAGAAAGGAGAGAATTGCAAGAAGAGAATGAATGTTCAATATAATTGGTGTACCCAAAACCATGTTTATAGGGTCCTATTTATAGATGTAGAAATTGTGCAAATGAAGTAGTGATGGCCAAAATATGCATCCTTTCGAAAAGTTGCAACACTTGGCCAAATCCTGCATCCTTTTGAAAAGTTTCAATACTTTATTTCTTCCAACTTTGGTCCACAATTTCTCATTCATTCGGAATTGATTTCGAGATTCCAAATATATCACGACGATTTCTTCGACGAGTAGAATAAGTTGGTCTATTTACTTTTGTAATTTGACCATCGGATCAAATCCAAATATTTGGTCGAATTTGACACGTAGTCACACCTTTTCATTTTCCACTTTTACACACATTTTCATTTTCTAATTTTTGGTTAATTATTTGAACCAACTCCTACAAGTATCAATTTCGGGTGAACCACACAGGCCGGCTTATTTTGGCCCGTGACAAGGGCCGCCCGAAATTCAAAGTTCAAAAAATTTATATATATTTTTGAAAATGGTCAAGCTGCCTAAAGGCAGCAACAGATAGCTACTGCCTTTAGGCGGCTATAAAAGCTGCCGTTACAGGCATCCTTTGTAGTTGCTTGTAACGAGCAGCTGATGCTGCCTTAAGGCAGCTTTATAGCTGCCTGTAACGGTAGCTAGGTGATGCCTTAAGGTAGCTTTATAGCTGCCTTAAGGCAGCCTAGTTGACTGATAAAAAATACGTTAAATTGTCTGATTTTCTACTGTATTTTATAATTCAATTTACGATGTTCATATTTGAAATTCAAATTCAAAATTCAAAATTGAATTTCAAAATTGGAGGTAAAATTGATTTTTTCGGCTATAAATATGAGGTGAATTTTTAATTTTCAAATCAATTTGTTTCAATCGATTTTAACTTGCAGTATTATAGATTCAAGTTTCAACTCGAATTTCTTTGCTCTCAATCTTATATTCAATTTCTTTCACTCTCATACAGTCATACTCTAATATTCTGTATTTTATATTATACTAGTTATAGATGGATTTTACTAATGATGAGTTTAATCAGTTTAAGGGTAGCTCGAGTATTCCATCCGGTTACGACGATGCATTTCGAAATGTTCCAATTGATTTGGAGAATATTGATGAGGAAGAAGTACTCGAGATTAAATGGTCGAAAAAAATCACCGGATTGTTAGCAACATATGACACGTAAAAAAGTTGGTGTTCAAAATGGAGTGGATATTTGGAAAGCATGTTACAATTACTGTGGCAAAGAACTTAGTTGGAAGCCCGGTTCGAGCACAGCACATTTGAATAGACACATATTAAGGAGTTGCAAAGCAAAACCAATCGATCTCGACTCGAAACAGCCCGAACTAGTGTTTGGCGGTTCTTGTTCTACTCTTTCCATCTTTGTATATTCACAGGAAATATTTCGTGAAGGAATAAATGCATACGTGGCTGTAGCAAAGATGTCGCTTACAATGATAGACTCAGTACCCTTTACCCGACTCGTGCAAAAATATCTCCAACCCAGGTATTCTTTTCATTGTAGAAATACTCTTCGTTCAAATACTATAAAATTATATAACAAAAGAAAATAAGTTACTATTGAAAGTCTAAAAACTTTTAATTGTGTTATATCATTTACATCT
>NW_019254620.1:57121-69654 GCF_002742605.1 Olea europaea var. sylvestris
TATTGATAATTATGCCAAGCATATTCATACTAGAAAAAGATACTGACCATTATTTTTATATTTTCTGAAGAATGGTAATTAGTACAAAAGGTCTCCAACTTTCAATATTATTGTGCAAAACGTCTATATCTTTCATTTTTTGATATTTTTGTCCTTATTTCAACTTTTCATTGTAGAAACGTCATTTTCAGCATTTTTAATGTAAAATGACCAAAGTACCCTCTCATTTAATAAAACTAAAAAAAAAAAAAAGGAAAAAAAAGAATAAATTACAATCTTACTTCTAAATGTTTTAAAAAGTGCAAGTGAGTCCAAATAATTATTAAAAAGCCTAATAGCACAAAATGTCCTTACGTTTGGCTTATAGTGTGCAAAATATTCCTACGTTTCAAATTGGTGAAAATGACATTTTTCGCAATGAAACGTGGGAATATGGATGAAAACACAAAAAATTGAACCGTATGACGTTTTTCACAAAAAGTGTCAAATATAGAGATTTTTTTGCTATTAGACCTTATTAAAATATTAAAAATAAAAAAACACACACTTTCTCTCTTCTCAAAACAGGATTGCCAAGTTGAAAAAACTCCGATACCATCGTCCAAACAGTTGAACCTCAATACCATTGAATGATCTGTTGATAATTTAAGACCATGAAGAGATGCACCATAGTGAGTATAGTCAATCAGTGTGTTGGAAATGGCATGAGTTTCTCCGGAATAGGTGATGCCGCTAGTATTTACATTCGCGAATTGGGTATTTTGGCTTGCAATTCTGAATAAATCTATTGGCATGAAGGTTTCAAGGTTAGATGTTGGATGGTATGTTTAGAGGGAAGTGAGGGGATTTTGGTGATATGGTGATCCAGCAGTTTGGGTGGTGGTTTGCTGGAGTTTTTTTTGTTTTTGAGGTGACTGATCCATTTTGAGAAGAGAGAAAATTTTTGGTGGTTTTTTTTTTTTTTTTTTTTTTTTTTTTGGCTTTTAAGGTGACTGACCCATTTAGAGAGGAAAGGAAGAGAGAGAGTTTTTATTTTTTTTTTAATATTTTAATAAGGTCCAATAGCAAAAATCATCCATATGTTTGACACTTCTTACTGAAAATGTCCATGTGTTTCAATTTTTTTGCATTTTCATCCCTATTTCCACATTTCATTGCGAAAATCGTTATTTTCACCAATTTGAAATGTATGAATATTTTACACATTATAAGCCAAATGTGGAGACATTTTGTGCTATTAGGCCTTTTAGTAATGATTTGAACTCACTTATACTTTTTAAAACATTTAAGAGTAAGATTGTAATTTATTCTTTATTTTTTTATTTTATTTTATTTAAATGAAAGGATATTTTGATCATTTTACATTAAAAATGGTGAAAATGATGTTTCTACTATGAAACATTGAAATAAGGACAAAAATGTCATAAAAATGAAAGGCATGGACGTTGTGCACAATAACATTGAAAGGTAGAGACACTTTGTGCTAATTACCTTTTTTGAAGAATGCCATGTCATTCCAAACAAGATTTGTTCGATTCTATTCCCATGATACTACTAAAAAAAACATAGCACTTTTGGTTCCATTACATTCCATGAAGAAAAATAATGGTGTAGGAAAGTTTTTTTATAAATTACACTAAACATTAAGGCCTAAAGAAGCAGAAACCTACGATACATTTTAGTATCATACACAATCTTGCATGTTCTCATGTCCTTGAAGATGGGGATCTACGCGCAATGCACTTTGGTAGGCATCTCGAAGGAGAGAATCCCTCTGGGGCCTCATAAGACAAAAAGAATTCAGGGTCGCACTCGAGAGACTCTGTGTATTTTTCAAGAATAGTTACGATCTCCTCGAAGTGTGGCCGTTTGTCAGGATTACTGGACCAGCACCGGTTTATGAGCAGCCGAAGTGCCATTGGGCATGAAGAAGGCAATGGTGGCCTTGCATTCTGCATACAACAAACATGGTTTAAAAAAAGTTAATGAGTGTGATTCTTTATCTCATATATAAATGCATCAAGAGTGAACAACGAGAATTCAAAAACTCAGGGCTTATAACCAAGCACACAGGACTTCAACTTATTAAGCGTGATCGCTAAAAGTCGCAAGATTTTTAAACATGCATAATCAATTATAGATGATTAAATTTCATTATACAAATGAGAAATATGGTATTATTCTCTTTCTAGCGGTTTTTCATAACTTAGATCACCCTATTCATGTTGATATTGAAGATGAGCAAATGCCACACAAGAATCACACAAGACATAAAACCAACTTGCTCATCTTTATCTCTAATTTCCAATTTGCCAAACACTCTTGGCAAAAGAATATACAGAAACGAAAACCCTAAACTTGGGAGATGGTTAATTGTTTGGGAAAAAAGGCAATTAAGTGAATAATCATCAGAATAATGTGAGATGATCAATGTAGAATGCCTACAAACCTACAATCTATATATTCAGTTAGATGACCCCAGCGTAAAGCAGCACAAAGACGCATTGCATCAGAGTTAGCCTCGTGAAGTTACCTTTTGGCAGACAGCAAAAGCTGCTTGTTCTGGAGTCATGTCATCAAACGGTATCAATGCCGTTAAAAGTTCCCACATGACAACGCCAAAACTGTAAACATCTACTTTCTTTGTGTGCTTTTTTTCCTTTATCATTTCTGGTGCCATCCAACGGTAAGTGCCCGTGAAGCCCTTGGTACTGCCGCATTGTGATTCTAAGCAAGATATGCCAAAATCTGCAACCTTCACACACATATCTTCATCGAGCAGCAGATTTTCTGATTTGAGATCCCTGTGAAGAATTCCCTGAGCATGAAGATATTTCATCCCATGTGCAATGTCAAGTCCCAATTTTAGTACTAGGTTGAGGGGAAGTGAATATGGCTCTTGTTGATGGAGGTACTTTCTCAGTGATCCACCAGGATAGTACTGGGTGATAATACAAAACACCGGAGGTTTCTTACACGCTGCTATAAACTGCATTATGATGTCAAACATTCATATTGAGGTCATAAAACTGAAATGGAAATGTAGTTCTTAGACTAATTACCAATCAATCATTCTTAAAAACCAATCTCCAAACCGTAAATGAAAGCTTAAAAAAAATTTTACCACTTAAAAGAATAGGACATTTTTATAAGGTTCAACTAACATTATGAATATCAGTTTGCAGTTGATACAAGGGGACATGTATACAAACCTGTGGACCTCTAACATAAATTGCAGCATAATTACTCTGAAAGCATGTGTAATTGTATAAGATTAGCCAATATAACAGAATTTTAAGCCCTTGTTTGATCCCCATTCTTTGGAGAAAATGAATTCTTCTACAGTATTTTGACATAATTTCAACCACACATTTTTCAATAAAATAATATTACACGTAAATTCAAAACTTTTCTTTATTTTTTAACCACACATTTCACATCAATACACTATTCAAAAATTCATTTTTCCCCTCAAAATGGGGCTCAAACAAGGGCTAACTTTTTTCTTTAATATTGTCAAGTTATGGCCAATCCTTTTACCAAAGATGTCGATAAGGTTTATCCTGGCGTCAACCTAACAATTATGATTCAACTTAGAAATACTCAGAGGATTATCGAGAAATGAATAGGATCCTCTGTCCCCTACAAGTATGTTCAATTCATCATACTTTTTTCATACATTTGGATTATCTTACCTCGATCACACCATCTAGATTCAAAGGTATTATGCAAGATCTGGATCTCATACATTAAGTAAATTGATGAGTCCCGTAAAATAGTAAGGTTCATTGCACTGGTCAACCATTAAACCAAATCAAATAAATATAGAACTTTCCTTTGTTTCATACAATCTATTTCCGATCCAGGTTTCCCAAGGGATTTGAAACCTGTGAACACGAATGATGCAGTTACAGAACAATTCCGTAACCAAATAACAAATATCATCTCCATCATTCTTTGGTCTAATAGCTACTTGCATCTACACGACAGGAGAAACCATGACTCAAATAAGCTTACAGTCTATATATTGTTCAATCATTCTTAACATGCAGGCTAATCAGAAAACTCAGATAATGCCAGTGAAATTCTGATCCTGCTATCAAAAGGTATGTCATTTACCTTGCGCGTGTAACACAAATCAACGATACACAACACAAACATTGAACAAGCTCGTCTAAAACCAGGCTCATTCATTAAATTACATCTTCAACACATTCCATTTCAGCTATATCATTTTCTCATCAAAGACCTTATATGTCCAAAATTTTCATTTTTCCATAAGAGGCCCAACGTATGCATTTCCATAATCTACGGTAGCAAGATAATCGAAAATAAAGTCTTCCTATACTCTCTTACCATATTGATTAAACTTATATCAGTTTTGGTACACTAAAATCATGGTTGGCAGCTTTGTTTAACGTGTTACACAGTTTTGCTATTGATTTTTAACAACACTTGAAATCATATATATATATATGTGCTCATGAGATGAGCACCGGTGATGTGTCATATTATCCTAAGCACATGTTATGTGTCATATTAATTCAATGTTGGATACATTATCGGTGACTAGTATAAGATGAGTACCAATTCTCATTAGATCATTTCTGTGTATGTCTTTACCAACGACAAAAGGGGGGGAAAAAAGAAAAAAAGAAGAAATACATTCCTACTTACAGTGATGATATTGGGATGCCTTAACCTGAACAAGAGAGCAACTTCTGATGTAAATTGTTTCTCCAACAATGCAGCCAACTCTCCATCCTCTTCAGGCTGGCTAATAAGCTTAATTGCTGCTTCTCTCTGCTTATATACCCCTCTATAGATTCTGCTGTGCCTCCCAGAAGCAAATTTGCTGCCAATAAAAAGCTGTGACATATCAGCACTCCATTCTTCTTCTCTTCCACCTTTAATTTCAGCACCAGATGACACCAAGTATTTTGACCATGAAACTGCTCTTTTGTACTCTCCCAATGACAGCCTCCTCTCCAGCTTGCTCTGGGTGCTTGCGATTTGCTTAAACCAGTAAAAATTCTTCATGGGTTTTGCATAAAATGATTCAATTCCTTAATTTGAAGAGGAAAAAGACTCAGACTTCTTGTGGGCACAAGGGTTTATAACTTGAAAATCAATTCTAATATTAACTTTGAGAGGTTGAAGATTTGGGTTTTCAACTACATTTCTGAAGTCTTTCTTTTTCGGGTTTTCATTGTCAGAGACAAAAAAAAGGTTCATAAACAACTCAGATTTGAAATGGGAATTTAGTCACTGTTTATTCAAGAAAAGCAACTCCGCCTGTGCAAACAACAAATGTATATGCACGCATCGATATATAGAAACAAAATACGTATTCTTAGAGCATCAATCTTTGTACCAAGAATGAAGTATCAGGAAGGAGGGTTGGATGGATTCAACTAAAAACACTTATAAGCATATAAAAGAAAAAAAGGAATTCATAAAGAATGTGTGTCGTAGTTCCATGTGAAGCTCAGATGGAGATGAAGCTCTCTCTGTAGGGAGGTGGTGCCTGGGGAGGACATAGAGGCAGGAGGTATAGTATAGGGATGGCGTAGAGTAGGGAGGGTGGGGCTGTTGGCTATCTATTTCTGTCACACTGATGACTGATGAAGAGTTATGAAGAAGGATAATAAATGTGAGAGATGTATAGATATAGAGAGAGAAAGAGAGAGGATTATATAGATACATAGAGATTAGACAATATAAAGTGAGGAAGGGAGGAGAGAGATACAAAGTTAGCCCAACATATATAACGTGCGAAGATCCACTTCAGAGGAGACATACGAGTGTCTAATGATGAAGACCTCTGCCCCTCAGCCACATTATATTTTCAACCTTAGATTTTCCTAGAATTACTTGGATACCATAGCCGATTTCTTGAATTGACTGATTTATCATTTCGAATTCCAAATAAACCCCCTATAGGATCTCGAGATATTTCATCCTCTTCGTTCGCGTTCTCACCTTTCTTGTGAAATCGATTAAGTGCTAACAAATTGGAAAGAGAAAAAGGAAATTCAGTCCGACAACAATTAAAATAAGAGCTTGATTGGTACAGTTAAAAAGTCAATTAAAATCAGTTTTTTTATCGTTATTTCACTATTATAGTCGTTATTTTCGAATTATTCTCTCACACGTAGAACCTACTTTATCTTTAACGGTAAAAAAATCAATTATTAAAATCTCTACCAAACAAACACTAAATTTTTTGAATAAAACCACTTGTACAATGTATTTGTACAACTTGATTGACAACAAATGTGTTGAAAAAATTCTGGCCATTGATCTAAAAACAATTTTTCAAATAGATGGATGTGATGTTTGTCAACTCATACATTATAAACCAAGTTGTAAAATACATTGTACAAGTAGCATGATTGATTAACATACAAAATATTTTTATTGTGAGAAAGTGTGGTTGGAAATGAGTTTGAAAAAAAAAATATTTGATGGTTGTCAAATAGGGGCCCACTGACCCAATGTGAAAGTTGTCGATGGATTTAATTTCTATAATCTGTATCGACAACATGCATTTATTTCTAATAAATTAAAATTTTTATTTAATTATCACATAATTAGATCAAATAAGAATTAAGTGCCTCAAAATAATTGTACAAACATTAATTCCTTTAAAATCAGGGATGAACTCACACATGGTCACGTTGGAGCCACTTATATTACATGTTTTCTAATTTATTTTACTTTTTCTAAAATTTAAATTTTCATTCTTTCCCTCATTTTTAGAGTGTTGTGCATAACTTCCCCCCTAAATCATTAAATAAATTTTCATTTCTCCCCAAATTCTATGTAAAGGACTTTGTACCAATTCCATAAAAAATCTAAAATTTTCGCTACGGCACTAGTCATCATCGCTTATGTTGACCACAGACTTTCACCCACGAAAGCAGTTGTCTTCTATCTGTCAACTATCAATCCATTCTTGTAGTAATTTATGAAATATTTTTATTATTGTTATATTATTTTAAAAATTGTAACTTAATGTTTGCCCCCTTGAAATGAAAGTCCAACTCTACTATGGAACACAATTGTAGAACTCTCGAACAATAAAATCTTAGAGTAATGTTATTTTCAGTACTTTAGATAAGAGTCTATTGTTATCTAAGCTGGTGTTTACTTTCATCGTTGATAATAAATAACATTGTCTTGTTTCCATTGGTAGGGTGGAGAGTTCGATTTTTGGTGGGAACCTGCGGCCAAAAATTTGGTATGGAGCAATCACTGTGGAAGAGGGTCTCTTGTGCGCAGAAGTGTACAAGCAATGAGGGGAACATGTGATCCAGTTGAGGCATATCCAGCGATTTACCCCCTCCAAGGTTCTAGGGCCAAGGGTCTTGGAGGTCCAAAATTTAGTTTAGTGTAAGTTGGGATACCTGAATATCCAAAAATAAAAAATAACATTAATCATAATTTTACCACCAACAACATTTGGGTACTTTTGGAAATAAAATATAATTTTCATTTTAGCCTTGAAAAGGGAATAAAAAAGGACAAGGTTAATTTAGTAATTTTAAGTGCATATGCATGAGTTATGGGCCTTCTGGCATGCCATTAAGGGAGTTACAAGAAACAGAAAAAAAAAAAAAAAAAAAAATTAATGGAACGTGGGACCCACACGTGTTCTCCCCTTATGGGTGGCTTTTGTGTTCTCCGTAGGACACTGCCGTATGCACCTTCCGTATACGGTCACTCCCCATTTAAAATTCCTTTTTTTTTTCTTTTTCAAAAAACTATGTATTTAAATAACTTATTTTCCAAAGAAAAAGTTAAGATTTGATAAGCATAAATCTTGTCGTGAGCTTTTGAGCACATAATTTTGAACTTATCTGCCCATTAACTATTCTACTTTCTTGGTTTGGCTGTGGGTTTTGTTTTTCTTTATTAAATTCTTACATATTACAATTAATTGGAATGTCTAATTTATAAAATAGAAACTAATTTATGGAGGTGTTTTCAACTATAAGATTTTGATGAATTTTAAAAGATTATAAATCCAATGAATTTTGTAGATTTAAATAGATTATAATAAATCCCATAAGAATCTAATCAATTATGGTAAAATTTCAAAAGATTTGATTATATGTATTTTTAAGCTTGAAAATCATTCAAATCTTTTAAAATTCCTATATTAATGAAATATTTATAAATTCACTAGTTATCGAGAATATATAAATCTTAAAGGATTCCATTGAATTTCATTAAATTCTCAATTGACTCCATCACAATTTTATTTGAAGACACCCCTTATTTTCGCTCCACCGTAATTCTTGTTTAGTATGTAGTTTTTCTATGACATAGATTTGGTTCTGTAAATTTACGAACTTTCTCTTATTGGTAGATATAGAAAGGAAACGAGAGATCCAACAAACTAGGGCACGCGTTTAAAAAATCTTGTTTGTAATGTGTTTTTTCTTAAAGTCATAAAATTCTGATAATACTAATTTTTATGCACCGATAATAATACAATTTAACAAGTTAAAAAGAACATGAGATTGATGACTTAGATTGATCTAATTTAGATCTACCGTACGGAGCTCTTCTGAGACCAAAAGTAAGCAATAAAACCTCAAATTCCTCACCACATTTTAAACTTTACAATCACAAAGTGACATCAACTAAAGAGCAAACATAGGCTAATAATCATAGTAAATCCTATAAAAATAACAACCACGGTCTAGTTTATCATTAGAGCACAAAAGCCCTAAATTGTACAGGGCAACTTATCATTAGACCAAGAAAGACAAAAAGAGTTTTTGCAGAGAGACAAGAAGATGAAAGATTCTTAGAAACTGTAAGGACTTGCTTGAGAATTTTTTATTTTTCATTTTTTATTTTTTTTTCCATTGATTTTGTTTGTTTTTGGGTGACACCGTTTATAAAAACTTGAAAAAATAAGGCTTTGTTCTCTTTACCGTTTTCGGGCCGTTTTCTATTTTTCAAAATGGTGAAAACGTGTTCTCTTTCCCGTTTTCGAAAACGAATTTTTGAAAACGAAAAAAAAAATTTGTGAAGAAAACACAAAACGACTTTTTTGTCGTTTTGGACGTTTTCAGTGTAAAACTTGAAAACGCAGGAAACACACATTTTTTTTTTTTTTTTTTTTTTTTTGGGGGGGGGGGGGGGGTTTTTCAAAATTTAAAAAAAAAATTTAAAATTAATTTTTTTTTTTTTTTTTTTTTAGGTGGTGTTGTGGTGATTCTTAAAATTCAAAAAAAACAAAATCATTTTTTTTGTTTTGAGAAACTAACAAAAAGAACGCATTTTCAACAATTTCAAAACAAACACAAAACTCAAAACAGAAAATTGAAACACAAAGAGAATACCCCCTTAGTGTTTTAAAAATCGCCTAAGCCTAGTCTAATGTAATTTGACTCGTATTTTTAACCATTGTATCGGTTGTTTTTGACATTTTTCATATTTCCTTCCAATTTTACTTTCTTTGAAATAATTATTTCACAAGAAAAAAAATTAATTATACATAAAAAAAAGTACTTCTAAATAAAAATGCAGTAACCAAAAAATTATTTTATAACTAAAATTTTATTTATAATTTAAAAATCATGTGTAAGATCAAAATTCACTTTTAGTAACTAATTTCTCAAGTAAAAAATATACTAATAAAGAAAAAAATCACTTATAAAATATAAAAATAAAAGTAGAAATTTTACTTATGTTTATAAAATTACTTATTAATTAAAAAATTAATTATAAGTAAATATTTCAATTTTTAAAATTAAAATTAACTTCTATGTAGATAATTTCTTATAAGTAAAATATCATTTACGAGTAAAATATTTTATTCAAAATATTTCATTGTATATGAAGCATTATTAGATGGATTAACGGGTTTCTTTAATCACAGCCATACAGTTGTCATCATCTTGGCTGCTCATCATCACACATAATTATAAAGTCGCATTTCAGATTAACCACTTCGAGATATATTAAAACATAAAAAATTATAAAAAAAAATCATAAAAATTGCACCATCAAAGATTTGTACTTGAAACGCGTGATAGTGGGGCATGCATTTGATGGTACGATATTTAATTGGGCCCGTACATGACCGTAAAACCGGTAGCATTTTGCAGTTTTTATGTTTGATATATATATATATATATATATATATATATATATATTTTTTTTTTCAATCAAAGTTTTTATTTTTAAAGTGTCCAATTGTTAATTTTTTTTCATGAAAAATATTTTTAAACTTTTGGTCATATTATCATATTTTTCTAAAAAATAAGGAAAATATTTTCTTTATGGAATGATGATTTTTATTTTCCAATAATTCATTCATTCTTTCACTATCTCATCTATCACTCTCTCTCATTTATCCATCAATTAAAAATGAATAAGTATAATATTTTCTAGGTTGAAAACTAAAGTAATTAAACATATTAAATTAATAATTTTCATTGCCTAGAATTTATTTCTTTCTATGCAAATTTCATGCTTCCAATCACACCATTTGTATAATTATATTTGCGTCACAATTTTTATTAGTAGCATCATATTTTTATTTTACTCAAGGTCATAAATCTTTGCTCATTGGAGAACTTTTGTCCATATTTTTTTTTTTGTCGAATTTTTATCTTCAACATTTTATTAATTAGCAAATATTGTCTATGATGATGGTTTCATTTAAAATATCTTTTTTGTTTGTTCTTTAAAATGAGGAAAATATTTTATCACATTTTTTCATTTATTAATTTTAAAAGTATGATTGAAAAATTAGTTATTTTAAGCTTTCGATCAGACTTGTTTGGCATAAGCCATTATACAATATGATATGTGCTAATTAATAAAATGTTGAAAATAAAAATGTGTAGAAAATAAAATTAAGGATAAATTAAAATATGGTGTAACAAATAAAAAATGTAGTGTGAATATAATTACCGGTTTAATTATCAATAATTAATACAGTTAATTTGCTTGTACATTAAAGTACAATCTTCAATAACACAATGTGGAATACAGGAGCCTCTTGTAGAGTGCCGATACTATCAAGTTGGGTGGAGAATAATATTATAAAAAATAATTGAGTAATTTGATATTATCGATATTTAAGTTCTATATTAAACATTCACTATGTCGGTCCAATGATGTATGATGAAATTTTGATTTAAAACTGAGTCAATATGGTGTTGTATCGATCTAGAAAATATATTGTATGCATGAAAGTATTTAAAAAGAGATTAAGCAACTTTTTGGCATTGATATTTTTTTAATTATTTTGAAATTTGCATATTCATATCTTGGTTTAAGCCCCGTTTGGCCTCCATTTTTTTGAAATTTTAATAGTTGGAATAATGTTTTTTTGAAAAATGTGTAGATGAAAAAAAATGAAATTTTTTTTATTTGCGTATAATATTATTTTATTGAAAATTGTGTGGTTGAAAATAAAAGAGAGAAAAGGAATGAGAAGCCAAAAGGGTGGTAAATAAGTAGGACAATATTTTAGCTTGAATTAGAGCCAATAATGTGTTGCATTGATCTTGGAAAGTATTAAAAAAAAAAAAAAAATAGTTGAACTCCAACCTTGAAGGCCCCCACCGATCCGTCCCTAGAGTTTTGTGAGAGAGGTAAATCGCAGGATGTGCTCCATCAGGCAAGAAAACAAGAGCTGTCTGTATACTGTGCTTACAAGGAGTCCAATTCCATATGTACATAAGTTTATGTTCGTTAACCCTGCAACGAAAATAAGTTCACATTGTTGATGGTTTTGTTAGATCATAGATGTAAGTTTCAATTTTTCATTTTATTATTTTAGACTTCGTTAAATTATTTATTCATGTACTTTGTTCGAACTTTAGAATCAATCAAAAATTCTAAAATATCGAACATATCAAGAGAGGTAACTTAATTTTCTTATATACTTACCATTCTCATATCTCGAATTCCAATAACCTATCGAGGTCATGTCCAAAATGTAGTTACCCAAATTTGTAAGGTGAATATTACAGACGCATGCAGAAGATTTAATAGAAGTGTAGGCACCATTTAATTACAATGGTCGAAAAATTCATAGTCAACTCTTTAGATTGGTGCCTAGTAAGGTGGTATCTCCTAATGCAGATGAAGAGTTGAGCATTAATAGAATGTGTCATCCTCATTAGTTTTAGGAAAAGAACCCGGTTTGGTGTAAGAATTTATACAGACGGTGAGGTGGCATCATTTCATTGGTGACTGAAAAAAAAACTAACCAACTCAACATCTGGAAAAATTCTATCAAGAAATCATCTATACACTAGGTTTTATCCTTAGGAAAAGAACCCTGATCGGTGCACAGAATTTGTACAGATGGTGAGGTGGCACCATTTCATTGGTGACTGAAAAAAAAAGGGACAAATGAAAAAGAAAAATTGACCACAATACGGCATCTGGAAAAATTCTATCAAGAAATCATCCGTACACTTGGTTTAATCCTTAGGAAAATGAAATATCGTTTAAGAAAAGTTGGATGATGTTGTATTATGTTCAAGATGAAATTA
>NW_019254620.1:70847-72209 GCF_002742605.1 Olea europaea var. sylvestris
AAAATGTTTCTTCAACATTTGCCTCAATTCTCAAAACAGAACCTTTGGTAAGTTAGTGCGTTTAATGTGAACAGCTATATTCTTCTTATCAGACTAGAATAGCTGTTAATTAATATGGTCACATGGCCCTTCTTTTCATCTTCTGTTTCTCCATCATCTGATTTTTAATTTTCAAACTACCAATCAAGAGTCAATGCCATAACAGCCTCTGGATATTTCTTACATATTACGCCTGTGGTTTTTAGGAACCTAACCACAAGTTTGATTCATGCAAATCACTTTCTTTTCTCATTGTTTAGCAAAACTCCGGAAACCCACAATACACCTTCATTAAGTTCTAACTTCTAATATTCAAACATGTCAAAGACTCAAAATCATGTGAAGAATTCACAATAATGACGACATAATTTGGACTAGAAATAAATGTAGACCTCGAATAATTCAAGTTGACATCCTCTTTTTAACCCAAGAGAAAAATTCAATCAACCAATCCTTCTGTTTATCTTGATTAACGTCCTTGCAACAGGCTCAGTACTGTCAAGAGAAGATTTCTTATATAGTTGGTGCATTATTTTAATAGAAGCAGATCTCTTAGATAGAAAGGAATAAGGTGAATAACGATAATTGATCATAAGATATATGAAGAAAAATATCCATTCAATTTCAGTGATATAACTGAGAATAAAAAATGTTTTAAGTACACTCAATCTCCAGCCATCTATTTGAAAAAGTCCCATTTCGTTTGCAAAATTAACATATCATAATCCAGCAAATCATGGAACTTCAGTCTACCGAGAAATGGTTCTTGGCGCTGTCCTAAAAAGTATTTGAAAGCCAAACACAAAGCATCTTTATGTTTTTAACAATCAATCTGGGGGAAAAAAATTCTATACCATTAAGGGAAGAGGCGTCCCAATAGAATCCCAGTGAAGACAAGTGCACCAAACCACTTATTGGAGACAAATCTAATGATAATATCAAAAAAGGAAACAGATTATTTTCCCAAAATTTAAAATACCAGAGCAAACAATCAATATCTCCATTTGTTCCTCAGTTGAAGTTCTGCAAAACCAATTTAACAAGTTTTCGGTGCATCATATTCTACACTTACTTTCTATTGCAATCAGCACGACTGGATAGGTCAACTGTCAATATCTGCCAACCTAATTGGCCAGATGCACCAATCAAAAATGCGTAATATGGCCACCCTGCTCCAGCAAAAAAGGAAAATGAATAAAACATCAAATATGTGTAATATGGTCATCACAGTCCATCTGAAAATGGAATAGAAATTAAAAGAGCTTCAAAGAGAGAACATAAACATGGAAAGAGAAAACAGTAACCAGAGAGAGAGAGAGAGAG
>NW_019254621.1:0-214 GCF_002742605.1 Olea europaea var. sylvestris
AATTGCCCCCGGCGCGATTTTTGTTTCCGATCAATCGGACAAATTTTAGCCGATTCCGACACCGTCGCGAAAAATGACGAAATCGCCCCTGGCGGGATTTTCGTTTCCGTTCAATCGGTCAAATTTTAGCTGATTGCGACACCGTCGCGAAAAGTAACGAAATGGCCTCCGGCGCGATTTTTGTTTCCGATCAATCGGTCAAATTTTAGCCGAT
>NW_019254621.1:786-982 GCF_002742605.1 Olea europaea var. sylvestris
GATCAAATTTTAGCCGATTCTGACACGGTCGCGAAAAATGACGAAATTGTCCACGGCGCGATTTTTGTTTCCGATCAATCGGTCAAATTTTAGCCGATTCCGAAACCGTCGCTAAAAATGACGAAATTGTCCCCGGAGCGATTTTTGTTTCCGATCAATCGGTCAAATTTTAGCCGATTCTGACACCGTCGCGAAA
>NW_019254621.1:1010-1181 GCF_002742605.1 Olea europaea var. sylvestris
ATATTTTTGTTTCCGATCAATCGGTCAAATTTTAGCCGATTCCGAAACCTGCGCGAAAAATGACGAAATTGCCCCCGACGCGATTTTCGTTTCCGATCAATCGGTCAAATTTTGGCCGATTCCGACACCGTCGCGAAAAATGACGAAATTGCCCCTGGCATGATTTTAGTT
>NW_019254622.1:0-1181 GCF_002742605.1 Olea europaea var. sylvestris
CAGTTGGGCTCTGGCAATTCTTGAACTTTGTTTTATTGAATATTCCAGTATCTTCAAGTAAGAATCTGTACAAAAAGAACAAATAATTTCAACATAATTCAGAAAATAGATAATTAAATATTCGAAGAAGATTAAAGAAATAGACTACATATAGTATCTGATTCGTGTCTAAGAACATGTATAAATAAATAAAAAAATCTGATAAAAATAAAATATGGAAAGAAGAATTTAGAAGGGGACCTTGTGGAATTTTGAGGAATTCCAGAGTGAATGAAGAAGCATGTACCCAGAATCGAAGACAGAGTTTAAAGGATTTTTTCCCCCTTGGGGGGGGGGGGGGGGGGGGGGCGCTCCTGTGAATAGTGTTGGATTTCAAATTTAAACGTGAGGACTAAAGGGTTTTTTAATATAGCCGTTAGAATAAAAGGACAATTTGATAGGACAAATTGCACATGGGGTCACTAACCTTTGAAGGTTTTGATGATGGTTCCCAAATCTTTGATCTCTGCCCTCTCGGAGTCCAGAGCCTATCAAACGTCTGTAACGATGGTCCTTTTTGGATTATTGTTAGAGGGTCAGATTTTGAATAAAATAATGATTTTACCCTTAGTCTAATTTAATCAAATGAACGTAAATTGCAATTGGGTTACCGAATCTTTGAAGGTTAATGATCGGATCTCGAACCTTTGATTTCTAGTACCCAGATTTTCAAACCTTTCAAAAATTTGCACCAAATTTTTTTTTTAAAAAAAAAAAAAGAAAAGAATAGCAAAGAAAAGAAAGTTTGGTACACTATTAAAGGGTCAAAGTTTGAATAAAATAATTATGTTAACCTTAGTTTGATTTAGACAAATAAATAAAGAAAATAAAAGCGAAACAAAAAGAAAAAGATAAAAAATTGAACCCTTCCCGATTACAGAACATCAATGAAATTAGGGGAAATTTATGTGATTATTGAAGAAATACCACTTTCTTTTGAGCAATCAATTCACCCCAATCATACTATACAGACATAATGCCACATAACAATCTATCATTGGAGTGTTGAAAACACGGATAACTTTTTCATCAAATCACATCATGCCAACGCATATCTCAGTCAGATTTTTTGGCACACGGACATTATTCATTCACCCCAACTCTTGTCCTCTCCCCTAAACCATTTTCTCTCTACTCATGTA
>NW_019254623.1:0-1181 GCF_002742605.1 Olea europaea var. sylvestris
ATTAAACATGTAATTCACACATGGAAGGATACATGCTTTTGTTCTTCCAGTATTATTTCACCTATGACTAGGCATTGTTGTGCTGCACAAAAACAGTTAATGGCTTCTTCCAGTATTATTTCTCCTACGACAATAATATTTTTACTTTGAGATATGTTAACATTTACTCTCAATTGAGGGCTACACTTATCCTCTATTGTACTTCGTTCAGGCTTCAAATTATTGAACCTAAAAGTGTGTTTACTACAATCTAAATATTACATTAACTCAAGTATAATTTAGGTTCCCTCTTAAAACTTGCAAATTTAAAATCCCAGGGAATAAAGAAAAAATTTATCCTACTGAAGTAATGGATGCAAATATCGAACTCGTGCTTGTCTTTTTATTTGAAAACTAGAGCTATCACTTGTTTTGCAATCCCGACAGTCCTAGGATTTGGCATCCTATGTCTGAACCCATACATGATCCAAAAGCATAAGACAAGGTCTAGGAATGACATAGCTTTTCACTTATTCTTAAATAGGAAAACATCTTCCCCCTATTGTTCATTTGAGATGCCCAACAATTTCTCTGTTCTAAGCTATATTCCCGTTAAGTTGCATTATATCCTTCTTTACAGTTTATGCCATATGTCCAAAACTCCAAATTAATAATTTCCATTATTTTCTTGGTTATTGCAATTTTCTTGTGTTATCTACGTATCTCCTCTTATGCTGTTACATCCATTTTACTTTTCCTTCTCTTAGCATATCTAAAATATAGATCGACTACATGTTTGAACTAGATTTACAGATAAAAAATCTCAAAGTGTACAACATGCAAGCATAACCCAATTCAGGGTTATCCTATTTCATTCCTCTTAGTTTAGTTGACTACAAAAGCCCTCAGTGTCTGTTGCCAAGTTGAGCTGAAACATGCTTTCAGCTCAATGGGTTATTTCAACTTGATTTCTTCTTTGGTGTGTTTGTTGTTAGCCACATCATATGATCTCTACTTTCTCAAATCTGTAAATGCTTCTTGTAGTGGAATTTGAATCATTCCCCCCTCCCCCGATGTGAAGCCCCGTAGCAATAGTAGCTACAAACCCCATACGAGATCGATTCAAATCCAAGAAAGCCAAGAATCAACATTTGGAGTTTGATCCAAAAATATTGAACCAAGGCACCAATACAATCATTGAC
>NW_019254624.1:0-1181 GCF_002742605.1 Olea europaea var. sylvestris
AGGACCCGGACATGGCATGCGCCGATGATAGATACCAATTAAAAGTCGGACCCACCATCAATGCTAATACAAGTACAATATATCACTTTTTACCATTTTTCTAATAGAATTTCGACGTTATCTCCCCTGTAAATATGACTAACCAACCTATGATTAATTACACAGATATTCCAAACTATAACACAACACAATAACGATAAGCCGAAATCTCATATTTTTCCGAGAAAATAACATGAAATGTACATATGCAAGCAAAATACATTGTGAGCCCCAATAACTATTTACAAGTGATACAAAATCACATCAAGACGTGAGCATGTGTCCCAAAACACTTACTACATGTACTATAAAGTGAGTCATTTTAGCAAACCCTGTCATGTGGCTCTGACTCCAAAAAATACCCAGAAACACAATTGCTGCAGGATAAGGAAAAACGTGGAAAAATATAAGAGTTTATAGCTCAGTAAGTAGAGAAATTCAAAAATAAATTCCTTTTTTCATTTTTTAAATTTTTATCGAGAATCAAATTCATATCATTGAATAATTCACAAGATAACAACATATAATTATAGCCAAAATGTGAGACATCCACATAATGTCATAAAATATCATCTCAAATCATGATATAGACATAAGTTGATAATCATACTATAATCTAATCACATCAAATATACTGGAAAAATCCACCAAAAATGTACCCTATAGCTGAAACCTGTAATCTATCCCTCAGGCTAAGAACTTTCGCCATGGGCCTTTGGCCCCCTCCGTGAATGAAAGTCAGTCTCAAAAACATCTTATAATCAATTCTAGAACACGGCCAAGGCCTCTCTGTGAACTATATGTACACGATCAAGACCAATGTCAGGTCAAGACCCCTTTGTATAGGATAAAACACGGCCAAGGCCCCTTTGTAAACTAGAAGAAGTATATAATCATGGATATTTTTCTGGCCGATCACAATATTACGTGTCTCATATACCAAACAAATCTCAATATCATACGTCTTAAATAGCAAGTCTCAAATGTGCCATAAATAATCTTTGAGATTCACATGTATCATAATAAAAGAGATTTCCGTAATAATCATAAAATCGAACACATAATTACACACATAATTACACATACTTTATTAATGTATTTATTTATAAATGCTTTAAAAATATTTATAATTTTCCACTCAC
>NW_019254625.1:0-1181 GCF_002742605.1 Olea europaea var. sylvestris
TGTGATGGCATCGATTTTTTCATGGGTGACGTTGTCAACAGATCTCAGTTCCACTCACGTCCACGTAGCTTTGCTCCTACACATTTTGACAAACTGTTAGATGCATATGACCTTCTCTAATGGTGAGAAAAGTGGTCGAGAACACTTCTATGGTCAAGTCGGTCAATAGAATGAGTATACTTGAGTATGGAATGGTCGGGAGATGTGATACACATTAATGTATGGGGCATCTGGAGTTTACAAGATAATATAAATGAGAGAGAGCAACTTTACTTTTAGTGTATATAATTGCATCACATTCAATTGACACTAAGTGTGAGCTTTCATAGTAGAAGATGGTGAATTATTACTATTAGATCAAGAGACACGTGACCTCATCCTGATAGTTGAGGCGTCTCATTCTAAGCATTATTTCGTCAACTATAGGTTGATTGGCATTTAATATTTTTTGAAAAGTGGCCACACTAGATTTCAGGTCTGACATTTGAAAAGTACATTGCCAATTTGATCTTTTGGACGCCTACTGTAGAGATGTCACATCAATCAAAGGAAGATCTTATACTAAAAATCTCTCGAAATATATTAGTGGGAGATGCTTCCCAACAACAAAGAGGCTATTTACCTCGAATTCGTTCCGTGCAACATGCATGACATCTTCGCTTGTTCATGAAGAGTCAACCTTGGCATGGCACATCGACGGAAGTGATGCATTATCTGGGCTACCTTGTATATGGCCTTGCCTCGATCAAGTAGAATAGTGATGTAGAGTGTGGGTCTGATTGGGTTTGCTAATTGGTTGCTATATGACACTAATTTGGAGCCTCATTATAAGAGGCGTAACAATAATCCTTTAAATCCATATATGAATATTATACAGTGTGTAAACTTTTTGAGTTGAGCATATTGTAAAGTTGCGGGGTGATCCATTGTCAGGGTGATGCGTTGGCGTGGAGCATTTTACCTTTTTTTGATGAGGTGATTGCTTGTGTAATTTTTATTTTAACACAATATTTGGTGGTCATCATTTCCAAAAAAACAATATTTTGAATAGTGATTTTAGAAGAATATGTGGTTAAAATGTAAAAATAAATAATTTGGTTTACGTTCAAAATATTTTATTGTGTGAATGTATGATTGAAAATGAGTATATAGAAGAAAATATTCAAAAATAGTGGTTGTCC
>NW_019254626.1:0-1181 GCF_002742605.1 Olea europaea var. sylvestris
CCTGTCGAATTTGAGCCCATTCCGACACAGTCGAGAAAAATGACGAGATTGCCCCTGCGCGATTTTTATTTTAGATTAAACTGCCAAATTTCAGCCAATTCCGACACAGCCGCGAAAAAAGACGAAATTACACCCGGCGCGATTTTTGTTCCCGATCAACCTGTCAAATTTGAGCCCATTCCGACACAGTCGATCAAATTTGAGCTCATTCCGACACAGTCGAGAAAAATGACGAAATTGCCGCCGGCGCGATTTTTATTTACGATCAAACTGAATAATTTCAGCCAATTCCGATACAGTCGAGAAAAATGACGTAATTGACGTCGGCGGGGTTTTTGTTTCCGATCAACCAGCCAAATTTTAGCGAATTCCGACACAGTCGCGAAAAATGACGAAATTGCCCCCGGCGCGGTTTTTGTTCCCGATCAACCTGTCAAATTTGAGCCCATTCCGACACAGTCAAGAAAAATGACGAAATTGCCCCCGGCGCGATTTTTATTTCAGATCAAACTGCCAAATATCAGCCAATTCCGACACAGTCGAGAAAAATGACGAAATTGCCCCCGGCGCGGTATTTGTTCCCGATCAACCTGTCAAATTTGTGCCCATTCCGACACAGTCGAGAAAAATGATGAAATTGCCGTCGGCGCGATTTTAGTTTCCGATCAAACTGTCAAATTTGAGCCCATTCCGACACAGTCTAGAAAAATGACGAAATTGCCGCCGGCGCCATTTTTATTTCCCATCAAACTGCCAAATTTCAGCCAATTTCGACACAGTCAAGAAAAATCACGAAATTGCCCCCGGCGCGGTATTTGTTTTCGATCAACCTGTCAAATTTTTGCCCATTCCGACACAGTCGAGAAAAATGACGAAATTGCCGTCGGCGAGATTTTTATTTCCGATCAAACTGCAAAATTTCGGCCAATTCCGACACAGTCGAGAAAAAAATGACGAAATTGCCCACGGCGCGATTTTTGTTTCCTACCAACCTCTTAAATTTCAGCCATTCCGACATCGTCGAGAAAAATGACGGAATTGCCCCCAGCGAAATTTTTGTTCCCGATCAACCTGTCAAATCTGAGCCCATTCCGGCATAGTCGAGAAAAATGACGAAATTGCCGCCGACGCGATTTTTATTTCAGATTAAACTGCCAAATTTCAGCCAATTCTGACACAGT
>NW_019254627.1:0-1181 GCF_002742605.1 Olea europaea var. sylvestris
AGAAGTGCTGGACAGAAAATTAACAAATAAAAATTGTACCCGGGGCAATTTTGTCATTGGTCGCGACGATGTCGGAATGGGCCGAAATTTGGCAGGTTGATTGGAAATGGCCTGCGAAATTGGACTCGGAGCACGGACTCGGGATCACGGGATTTTAGACTAACTCCTTTGTTTGGCCTCCGAATAATTAATTTTCATATTAATTATGTCCGGCTGAAGAAGTGCTGGACAAAAAATTAACAAAGAAAAATCGTACCAGGGGCAATTTTGTCATTTGTCACAATGGTGTCAGAATGGGCCGAAATTTAGCAGGTTGATTGGAAATGGCATGCGAAATTGGACTCTGGGCACAGACCCAGGATCATTGGATTTTAGCCACATTCCTTCGTTTGGGCCTCCGAATAAGTAATTTTTGTATTAATTATGTCAGGTTGAAGAATTGCTGAATAGAAAATTAACAAAGAAAAACAGCACCAAGGGCAATTTTATCATTTGTCGTGACAGTGTCGGAATTGGCCAAAATTTGGAAGGTTGATTGCAAACGGCCCGCGAAATTGGACTCGGGGCATAGACTCGGGATCACAGGATTTTACGCAAATTCCTTCATTTGGGCTTCTGAATAATTAAATTCCTTATTAATTATGTCAGGTTGAAAAAGTGCTAGACAGGAGATAAACAAAGAAAAATCGAACCAGGGGCAATTTTGTCATTTATCGCGACGGTGTCGGAATGGGCCGAAATTTGGAAGGTTGATTGAAAACGTCCCGCGAAATTGGACTCAAGGCACAGACATGGGATCACGGGATTTTAGCCAAATTCCTTCGTTTGGGCCTTCGAATAATCAATTTCCTTATTAATTATATCAGGTTGAAGAAGTGTTGGACAGAAATTAACAAAGAAAAACTGCACCAGGGGCAATTTTCTCATTTGTCGTGACGGTGTTGGAATGGACCGAAATTTGGAAGGTTGATTGGAAACGGCCTGCGAAATTGGACTCAGGGCACAGAGTCGGGATCACGGGATTTTAGCCAAATTCCATCGTTTGGACCTCCGAATAATTAATTTCCATATTAATTATGTCAGGTAGAAGAAGTGCTAGACAGAAAATTAACAAAGAAATACCGCACCAGGGGCAATTTTGTCATTTGTAGTGACAGTGTCGGTATGGGCCGATATTTATC
>NW_019254628.1:0-1181 GCF_002742605.1 Olea europaea var. sylvestris
TTTTGCTTCTGCGTAATTTGTAGGTTCATCATCCTCGATTAATAATACTTGATTAGTAATCGTGAATTCGTACCTTCTGGGAGTTCGAATGATCCTTTTTGATTTACGCTGAGCTGGAGTGTCCTCAAGGTTCTCTACATCCTGATCAAGAGTCTGTCCACCATCAGGTGTAGGATCAGACTCAAGTTCATCTAATTGGTCAACAGTGTCTGTGGATTCTTGAACTTCCTCAAGTTCTAGTTTGCTCCCACTACCCTCTCCTAGAATAAACTCTTTCTCTAGGAATATGGCATGCCTTGAGATGAATACTTTCTTCTCAACGGGATTATAGAATTGATATCCAATTGTCTCCTTTGGATATCCCACAAATACACATTTGTCAGATTTAGCTTCAAGCTTATCTGATTCATTTCGCTTCACATAAGCGTCACAACCCCAAACTTTCATATGAGATAAGTTTGGTCTTTTCCCTCTCCATAGCTCGTATGGAGTTTTGTCAACCGATTTAGATGGAACACGATTAAGTGTGTAGCACGCAGCAATTAGTGCATGACCCCAAAATGATTTTGGGACGTTTGCATGGCTCATCATAGATCGCACCATATCTAACAAAGTGCGATTCCTCCGTTCAGATACACCATTATGTTGCGGTGTATATGGTGGAGTTCACTGCGAGAGAATCCCATTCTCTTTAAGATAATCTAAAAATTCTCCCTTTACATATTCTCCACCTCGATCTGATCTTAGCGTGAGTATATTTTTACTAGTTTGTTTCTCTACTTCAAGTTTGAATTCCTTGAACTTTTCAAGTGCTTCATGTTTGAATTTCATCAGATACACATAATCATATCTAGAATGATCATCAGTGAATGTGATGAAGTAGGAGAAACCACCTCTGGCAGTTATTGACATGGGTCCACATACATCAGTATGTATTAGTCCCAGCAGTTCTGTGGTTCTTTCCCCTTTTCCAGTAAAAGGGAACTTGGTCATTTTGCCTAATAGGCACGACTCGCATCTATCAAATGATTCAAAATCAGTTGACCCTAAGTATTCATCCTTATGTAACTTGGAAATGCGTTTGTCGTTAATATGACGTAATCTGCAATGCCAAAGGTATGTATTATTTAGATTATCACTTTTATGCCTTTTATTTTCTATATTCATAATAGACGACGCAG
>NW_019254629.1:0-1181 GCF_002742605.1 Olea europaea var. sylvestris
TTGGAGAGTCGGCGTACGAAGAATTGAGCGTAACTTTTGCTCACGGTGTCCGTTTTCGGCCCATAAGTACTTTTTTGAAATGTGGCGACCGTTTTGGAATGAACTCACTACTTCGTCGTGACGTATGAGGGATTCTGGCCATTTTTCGAAAGAATTAGCACTTGCATAATTGGAGCGCTTGGATTGTCGACGTTCGAAGTATTGAGCGTAACTTTTGCTCACGGTGTCCGTTTTCGGCCCATAAGTACTTTTTGGAAATGTAGCGACCGTTTTGGATTGAACTCACAACTTCGTCGTGACGTACGATGGACTTCGGCCATTTTTCAAAAGAATGAGCACTTGCATATTTGGAGCGCTTGGATTGTCGACGTTCGAAGAATTGCGCGTAACTTTTGCACACGATGTCCGTTTTGGGCCCATAACTACTCTTTGGAAATGTAGCGATCGTTTTGGATTGAACTCAGGACATCATCATGATGTACAAGATTTTTCGGCCATTTTTCGAAAGAATGAGCACTTGCATATTTGGAACGCCTGGAGAGTCCGCGTACGAAGAATTGAGCGTAACTTTTGCTCACGATGTCCGTTTTCGGCCCATAAGTACTTTTTGGAAATGTAGCGACCGTTTTGGATTGAACTCACTACTTCGTCGTGACGTATGAGGGATTTCGGCCATTTTTAGAAAGAATTAGCACTTGCATAATTGGAGCGCTTGGATTGTCGACGTTCGAAAAATTGAGCGTAACTTTTGCTCACGGGGTCCGTTTTCGGCCCATAATTACTTTTTGGAAATGTAGCGACAGTTTTGGATTGAACTCTCAACTTCATCGTGACGTATTAGGGATTTCGGTCATTTTTCGATAGAATTAGTACTTGCATAATTGGAGCGCTTGGATTGTCGGCGTTCGAAGAATTGAGTGTAACTTTTGCTCACGGGGTCCCTTTTCGGCCCATAAGTACTTTTTGGAAATGTAGCGACCGTTTTGGATTGAACTCACAACTTCATCGTAACGTATTAGGGACTTCGGTCATTTTTCGATAGAATTAGCACTTGCATAATTGGAGCGCTTGGATTGTCGGCGTTCGAAGAATTGAGTTTAACTATTGAAAACTGCGTCCGTTTTGGGCACATAAGCACTTTTAAGATATGCAGCGACCGTTTCAGATTGAACTCACGACTT
>NW_019254630.1:0-1181 GCF_002742605.1 Olea europaea var. sylvestris
GATCGGAAACAAAAATCGCGCCGGGGCAATTTCGTCATTTTTCGCGACGGCGTCGAAACTGGGTGAAATTTGACTGGTTGATCAGAAACAAAAATCGCGCCCGGGCAATTTCGTCATTTTTCGCGACGGCGTCGAAACTGGCTGAAATTTGACCGGTTGATCGGAAACAAATATCGCGCCGGGGCAATTTTAGCCATTTTTCGCTACGGTGTCGAAACGGGCTGAAATTTGGCTGGTTGATCGGAAACAAAAATCGCGCCGGGGCAATTATAGTCATTTTTCGCGACGGTGTCGAAACTGGCTGAAATTTGACTGGTTGATCGGAAACAAAAATCGCGCCGGGGCAATTATAGTCATTTTTCGCGACGGTGTCGAAACTGGCTGAAATTTGGCTGGTTGATCGGAAACAAAAATCACGCCGGGGCAATTTCGTCATTCTTCGCGACGGTGTCGAAACGGGCTGAAATTTGGCTGGTTGATCGAAAACAAAAATCACGCCGGGGTAATTTCGTAATTTTTCGCGATGGTGTCGAAACTGCCTGAAATTTGACTGGTTGAATAGAAAAAAAATCGCACTGGGGCAATTTTAGTCATTTTTTGCGACGGTGTCTAAACTGGCTTAAATTTGACTGGTTGATCGGAAACAAAAATCGCGCCGGGACAATTACGTCATTTTTCGCGACGGTGTCGAAACTGGCTGAAATTTGACTGGTTGATCGGAAACAAAAATCGCGCTGGGGCAATTTTAGTCATTTTTCGCGACGGTGTCGAAACTGGCTTGAATTTGACTGGTTAATCGGAAACAAAAATTGCGCCGAGGCAATTTCGTCATTTCTCGCGACGGCGTTGAAACTGGTTGAAATTTGGCTGGTTTATCGAAAACAAAAATCGCGCCTGGACAATTTTAGTCATTTTTCGCGACGGTGTCGAAACTGGCTTAAATTTGACTGGTTGATCGGAAAAAAAAATCGCGCCTGGGTAATTTAGTCATTTTTCGCGACGGCGTCGAAACTGGCTGAAATTTGACTGGTTGATTGGAAACAAAAATCGCGCCGGGGCAATTTCAGTCATTTTTCGCGACGGTGTCGAAACTGGCTGAAATTTGGCCGGTTGATCGGAAACAAAAATCGCGCCGGGGCAATTTTAGTCATTTTTCGCGACGGTGTCGAAACGGGCTGAAA
>NW_019254631.1:0-38031 GCF_002742605.1 Olea europaea var. sylvestris
GTCGCGAAAAATGACGAAATTGCCCCGGCGCGGTTTTTTTTCCGATCAACCAGTCAAATTTTAGCACATTTCGATACAGTCGCGAAAAATGACGAAATTGCCCCCGGCGCAATTTTTATTTCCGATCCACCTGCCAAATTTATGCCCGTTTCGACACAGTCGCGAAAAATGACGAAATTGCCCCTGGCGCGATTTTTATTTCCGATCAACTTGCAAAATTTAAGACCATTCCAACACAGTCGCGTAAAATGACGAAATTGCCCCTTGCGCGATTTTTATTTCCGATCAACCAGTCAAATTTTAACAAATTTCGACACAGTGGCGAAAAATGATGAAATTGCCCCCAGCGCGATTTTTATTTCCGAACAACCTGCCAAATTTAAGCCCATTCCGACACAGTCGCGAAAAATGACGAAATTGCCAACGGCGCGATTTTTTTCTGATCGACCAGTCAAATTTTAACCCATTTCGAAACATTCGCGAAAAATGACGAAACTGGTCCGGTGCGATTTTTATTTCCGATCCACCTGCCAAATTTAAGCCCGTTTCGGCACAGTCGCAAAAAATGACGAAATTGCCCACGGCGAGATTTTTATTTCCGATCAACCAGCCAAATTTTTGCCATTTCGACACAGTCGCGAAAAATGATGTTATTGCCCCCGGCCCGATTTTTATTTCCGATCAACTTGCAAAATTTAAGCCCAGTCCGACACACTTGCGAAAAATGACGAAATTGTCCAGGCGCGATTTTTGTTTCCGATCAATCACTATAATTTTGGCCCATTTCAACACAATCGCGAAAAATGACGAAATTGCCCGACGGCGCAGTTTTTGTTTCCGATGATCCTGTTAAATTTTAGTCCATTCCGACACAGTGGCGAAAAATGACGAAATTGCCTCTGGCGATGTTTTTGTTTCCGATCAACCAGTCAAATTTTAGCCCATTATGACACAGTCGCGAAAAATGAAGAAATTGCCCACGGCGTGATTTTTTTTACGGATCTACCAGTCAAATTTTAGCCCATTCCAACACAGTCACGAAAAATGACGAAATTGCCCCCGGCGTGATTTTTTTTTCCGATCAACCTGCCAAATTCAAGGCCATTCCGACACAGTTGCGAAAAATGACGAAATTGCCCCGGCACGATTTTTGTTTTCGATCTACCTGTCAAATTTTAGCCCATTCCTACACAGTCGCGAAAAATTACGAAATTGCCCCCGGCGCGATTTTTATTTTCGAGCAACCTACCAAATTTAAGCCCACTTCGACACAGTCGCGAAAAATGAAGAAATTACCCCGGCGCGGTTTTTGTTTCCGAACAACCTACCAAATTTAAGCCCATTTCGACACAGTCGCGAAAAATGACGAAATTACCCCGGCGTGATTTTTGTTTCCGATCTACCAGTCAAATTTTAGCCCATTCCAACACAGTCACGAAAAATGACGAAATTGCCCCCGGCGCGATTTTTATTTCCGATCAACCTGCCAAATTTAAGGCCATTCCGACACAGTTGCGAAAAATGACAAAATTGCCCCGGCACGATTTTTGTTTTCGATCTACCTGTCAAATTTTAGCCCATTCCGACACAGCCGCGAAAAATTACGAAATCTCCCCCGCCGCGATTTTTATTTCCGATCAACCTGCCAAATTTAAGTCCATTCCGACACAGTCGCGTAAAATGACGATTGCCCCCAGTGCGATTTTTGTTTCCGATCAACCAGTCAAATTTTAGCCCATTTCGACACAGTGGCGAAAAATGACGAAATTGCCCCGGCGCAGTTTTTGTTTCCGAACAACCTACCAAATTTAATCCCATTCTGACACAGTCGCGAAAAATGACGAAATTGCCTACGGCGCGATTTTTTTTCTGATCGACCAGTCAAATTTTAGCCCATTTCGAAACAATCGCAAAAAATGACGAAATTGCCCCGGGTACGATTTTTATTTCCGATCAACCTGCCAAATTTAAGCCCATTCCGACACAGTCGCGAAAAATGAGGAAATGGCCCCGGCGCGATTTTTGTTTCCGATCTACCAGTCAAATTTTAGCCCATTCCGACACAGTCGCGAAAAATTATGAAATTCCCCTTGGCCCGATTTTTATTTCCAATCAACCTGCCAAATTTAAGCCCATTCCGACATAGTCGCATAAAATGACGAAATTGCCCCCGACGCGATTTTTGTTTCCGATCAATCAGTTAAATTTTAGCCCATTTCGACACAGTCTTGAAGAATGACGAAATTGCCCCCGGCGCGATTTTTTTTCCGAACAACCTGCCAAATTTAAGCCCATTTCGACACAGTCGGGAAAAACGACGATATTGCCCCGGCACGATTTTTGTTTCCGATCCACCATTTAAATTTTAGCCCATTCCGACACAGTCGTGAAAAATGACGAAATTGCCCCCGGCGCGATTTTTATTTCCGATCAACCAGTCAAATTTTAGCCAATTTCGACACAGTGGCAAAAAATGACGAAATTGCCCCCGGCGCGATTTTTATTTTCGAACAACCTGCCAAATTTAAGCCCATTCCGACACAGTCTCGAAAAATGACGAAATTGCCAACGGTGCGATTTTTTTCCGATCGACGAGTCAAATTTTTGCCCATCTCGAAACAGTCGCGAAAAATGACGAAATTGGCCCCAGCGTGATTTTTATTTCCGATCCACCTGCCAAATTTAAGCCTGTTTCGACACAGTCGCGGAAAAAGACGAAACAGCCCAGGCGCGATTTTTGTTTCCAATCAATCACTCAAATTTTGGACCATTTCGAAACAGTCGCGAAAAATGACGAAATTGCCCCCGGCGTGATTTTTATTTCCGATCAACCTGCCAAATTTAAGCCCATTCCGACACAGTCGCGAAAAATGACGAAATTGCCCAGGCGCGATTTTTGTTTCCGATCAATCACTCAAATTTTGGCCCATTTCGACAAAGTCGCGAAAAATAACGAAATTGCCCGACGGTGCAGTTTTTGTTTCCGATGAACCTGTCAAATTTTAGCCCATTCCGACACAGTCGCGAAAAATGATGAAATTGCCTCTGGCGAGGTTTTTGTTTCCGATCAACCAGTCAAATTTTAGCCCATCCGACACGGTCTTGAAAAATGATGAAATTGCCCCCCGGCGTGGTTTTTATTTTCGATCAAGTCGCCAAATTTAAGCCCATTCCGACACAGTCGCGAAAAATGACGAAATTGCCCCCGGCGCCATTTTTATTTCCGATCAACCCGCCAAATTTAAGCCCATTCCGAACAGTCGCGAAAAATGACGAAATTAGCCGGGTGCGATTTTTGTTTCCGATCAATCACTTAAATTTTGGCCCATTTCGACACAGTCTCGAAAAATGACGAAATTGCCCGACAGCGCAGTTTTTGTTTCCGATGAACCTGTCAAATTTTAGCCCATTCCACACAGTCGCGAAAAATGACGAAATTGCCTCTGGCGAGGTTTTTGTTTCCGATCAACCAGTCAAATTTTAGCCCATTCCGACACCGTCGCGAAAAATGACGAAATTCCCCCCGGCGCAATTTTTATTTCCGATCCACCTTTCAAATTTATGCCCGTTTCGACACAGTCGCGAAAAATGACGAAATTGCCTCTGGCGAGGTTTTTGTTTCCGATCAACCCGTCAAATTTTAGCCCATTCCGACACCGTCGCGAAAAATGACGAAATTCCCCCCGGCGCAATTTTTATTTCCGATCCACCTTTCAAATTTATGCCCGTTTCGACACAGTCGCGAAAAATGACGAAATTGCCTCTGGCGAGGTTTTTGTTTCCGATCAACCCGTCAAATTTTAGCCCATTCCGACACCGTCGCGAAAAATGACGAAATTCCCCCCGGCGCAATTTTTATTTCCGATCCACCTTTCAAATTTATGCCCGTTTCGACACAGTCGCGAAAAATGACGAAATTGCCTCTGGCGAGGTTTTTGTTTCCGATCAACCCGTCAAATTTTAGCCCATTCCGACACCGTCGCGAAAAATGACGAAATTCCCCCCGGCGCAATTTTTATTTCCGATCCACCTTTCAAATTTATGCCCGTTTCGACACAGTCGCGAAAAATGACGAAATTGCCTCTGGCGAGGTTTTTGTTTCCGATCAACCCGTCAAATTTTAGCCCATTCCGACACCGTCGCGAAAAATGACGAAATTCCCCCCGGCGCAATTTTTATTTCCGATCCACCTTTCAAATTTATGCCCGTTTCGACACAGTCGCGAAAAATGACGAAATTGCCTCTGGCGAGGTTTTTGTTTCCGATCAACCCGTCAAATTTTAGCCCATTCCGACACCGTCGCGAAAAATGACGAAATTCCCCCCGGCGCAATTTTTATTTCCGATCCACCTTTCAAATTTATGCCCGTTTCGACACAGTCGCGAAAAATGACGAAATTGCCTCTGGCGAGGTTTTTGTTTCCGATCAACCCGTCAAATTTTAGCCCATTCCGACACCGTCGCGAAAAATGACGAAATTCCCCCCGGCGCAATTTTTATTTCCGATCCACCTTTCAAATTTATGCCCGTTTCGACACAGTCGCGAAAAATGACGAAATTGCCTCTGGCGAGGTTTTTGTTTCCGATCAACCCGTCAAATTTTAGCCCATTCCGACACCGTCGCGAAAAATGACGAAATTCCCCCCGGCGCAATTTTTATTTCCGATCCACCTTTCAAATTTATGCCCGTTTCGACACAGTCGCGAAAAATGACGAAATTGCCTCTGGCGAGGTTTTTGTTTCCGATCAACCCGTCAAATTTTAGCCCATTCCGACACCGTCGCGAAAAATGACGAAATTCCCCCCGGCGCAATTTTTATTTCCGATCCACCTTTCAAATTTATGCCCGTTTCGACACAGTCGCGAAAAATGACGAAATTGCCTCTGGCGAGGTTTTTGTTTCCGATCAACCCGTCAAATTTTAGCCCATTCCGACACCGTCGCGAAAAATGACGAAATTCCCCCCGGCGCAATTTTTATTTCCGATCCACCTTTCAAATTTATGCCCGTTTCGACACAGTCGCGAAAAATGACGAAATTGCCTCTGGCGAGGTTTTTGTTTCCGATCAACCCGTCAAATTTTAGCCCATTCCGACACCGTCGCGAAAAATGACGAAATTCCCCCCGGCGCAATTTTTATTTCCGATCCACCTTTCAAATTTATGCCCGTTTCGACACAGTCGCGAAAAATGACGAAATTGCCTCTGGCGAGGTTTTTGTTTCCGATCAACCCGTCAAATTTTAGCCCATTCCGACACCGTCGCGAAAAATGACGAAATTCCCCCCGGCGCAATTTTTATTTCCGATCCACCTTTCAAATTTATGCCCGTTTCGACACAGTCGCGAAAAATGACGAAATTGCCTCTGGCGAGGTTTTTGTTTCCGATCAACCCGTCAAATTTTAGCCCATTCCGACACCGTCGCGAAAAATGACGAAATTCCCCCCGGCGCAATTTTTATTTCCGATCCACCTTTCAAATTTATGCCCGTTTCGACACAGTCGCGAAAAATGACGAAATTGCCTCTGGCGAGGTTTTTGTTTCCGATCAACCCGTCAAATTTTAGCCCATTCCGACACCGTCGCGAAAAATGACGAAATTCCCCCCGGCGCAATTTTTATTTCCGATCCACCTTTCAAATTTATGCCCGTTTCGACACAGTCGCGAAAAATGACGAAATTGCCTCTGGCGAGGTTTTTGTTTCCGATCAACCCGTCAAATTTTAGCCCATTCCGACACCGTCGCGAAAAATGACGAAATTCCCCCCGGCGCAATTTTTATTTCCGATCCACCTTTCAAATTTATGCCCGTTTCGACACAGTCGCGAAAAATGACGAAATTGCCTCTGGCGAGGTTTTTGTTTCCGATCAACCCGTCAAATTTTAGCCCATTCCGACACCGTCGCGAAAAATGACGAAATTCCCCCCGGCGCAATTTTTATTTCCGATCCACCTTTCAAATTTATGCCCGTTTCGACACAGTCGCGAAAAATGACGAAATTGCCTCTGGCGAGGTTTTTGTTTCCGATCAACCCGTCAAATTTTAGCCCATTCCGACACCGTCGCGAAAAATGACGAAATTCCCCCCGGCGCAATTTTTATTTCCGATCCACCTTTCAAATTTATGCCCGTTTCGACACAGTCGCGAAAAATGACGAAATTGCCTCTGGCGAGGTTTTTGTTTCCGATCAACCCGTCAAATTTTAGCCCATTCCGACACCGTCGCGAAAAATGACGAAATTCCCCCCGGCGCAATTTTTATTTCCGATCCACCTTTCAAATTTATGCCCGTTTCGACACAGTCGCGAAAAATGACGAAATTGCCTCTGGCGAGGTTTTTGTTTCCGATCAACCCGTCAAATTTTAGCCCATTCCGACACCGTCGCGAAAAATGACGAAATTCCCCCCGGCGCAATTTTTATTTCCGATCCACCTTTCAAATTTATGCCCGTTTCGACACAGTCGCGAAAAATGACGAAATTGCCTCTGGCGAGGTTTTTGTTTCCGATCAACCCGTCAAATTTTAGCCCATTCCGACACCGTCGCGAAAAATGACGAAATTCCCCCCGGCGCAATTTTTATTTCCGATCCACCTTTCAAATTTATGCCCGTTTCGACACAGTCGCGAAAAATGACGAAATTGCCTCTGGCGAGGTTTTTGTTTCCGATCAACCCGTCAAATTTTAGCCCATTCCGACACCGTCGCGAAAAATGACGAAATTGCCCCGGCGCGGTTTTTTTTCCGATCAACCAGTCAAATTTTAGCACATTTCGATACAGTCGCAAAAAATGACGAAATTGCCCCCGGCGCAATTTTTATTTCCGATCCACCTTTCAAATTTATGCCCGTTTCGACACAGTCGCGAAAAATGACGAAATTGCCCCTGGCGCGATTTTTATTTCCGATCAACCAGTCAAATTTTAGCCCATTTCGACACAGTCGCGAAAAATGACGAAATTGCCCCTGGCGCGATTTTTATTTCCGATCAACCAGTCAAATTTTAGCCCATTTCGACACAGTCGCGAAAAATGACGAAATTGCCCCCGGCGCGATTTTTAATTCCGATCAACCTGCCAAATTTAAGCCCATTCCGACACAGTCGCGAAAAATGACGAAATTGCCAACGGCGCGATTTTTTTCTGATCGACCAGTCAAATTTTAACCCATTTCGAAACATTCGCGAAAAATGACGAAACTGGTCCGGTGCGATTTTTATTTCCGATCCACCTGCCAAATTTAAGCCCGTTTCGGCACAGTCGCAAAAAATGACGAAATTGCCCACGGCGAGATTTTTATTTCCGATCAACCAGTCAAATTTTAGCCCATTCCGACACAGTCGCAAAAAATGACGAAATTGCCCACGGCGAGATTTTTATTTCCGATCAACCAGCCAAATTTTTGCCCATTTCGACACAGTCGCGAAAAATGATATTATTGCCCCCGGCCCGATTTTTATTTCCGATCAACTTGCAAAATTTAAGCCCAGTCCGACACACTTGCGAAAAATGACGAAATTGCCCAGGCGCGATTTTTGTTTCCGATCAATCACTATAATTTTGGCCCATTTCAACACAGTCGCGAAAAATGACGAAATTGCCCGACGGCGCAGTTTTTGTTTCCGATGATCCTGTTAAATTTTAGTCCATTCCGACACAGTGGCGAAAAATGACGAAATTGCCTCTGGCGATGTTTTTGTTTCCGATCAACCAGTCAAATTTTAGCCCATTATGACACAGTCGCGAAAAATGAAGAAATTGCCCACGGCGTGATTTTTTTTACGGATCTACCAGTCAAATTTTAGCCCATTCCAACACAGTCACGAAAAATGACGAAATTGCCCCCGGCGTGATTTTTTTTCCGATCAACCTGCCAAATTCAAGGCCATTCCGACACAGTTGCGAAAAATGACGAAATTGCCCCGGCACGATTTTTGTTTTCGATCTACCTGTCAAATTTTAGCCCATTCCTACACAGTCGCGAAAAATTACGAAATTGCCCCCGGCTCGATTTTTATTTTCGAGCAACCTACCAAATTTAAGCCCACTTCGACACAGTCGCGAAAAATGAAGAAATTACCCCGGCGCGGTTTTTGTTTCCGAACAACCTACCAAATTTAAGCCCATTCCGACACAGTCGCGAAAAATGACGAAATTGCCTACGGCGCGATTTTTTTTCCGATCGTCCAGTCAAATTTTAGCCCATTTCGAAACAATAACGAAAAATGACGAAATTGCCCCCGGTACAATTTTTATTTCCGATCAACCTGCCAAATTTAAGCCCATTCGTACACAGTCGCGAAATTGCCCCCGGCGCAGTTTTTGTTTTCGATGAACCTGTCAAATTTTAGCCCATTCCACACAATCGCGAAAAATGACGAAATTGCCTCTGGCGAGGTTTTTGTTTCCGATCAACCAGTCAAATTTTAGCCCATTCCGACACAGTCGCGAAAAATGACGAAATTGCCCACGGCGCGATTTTTTTCCGATCGACCAGTCAAATTTTTGCCCATTTCGAAACAGTCGCGAAAAATGACGAAATTGGCCCCGGCGCGATTTTTATTTCCGATCCACCCGCCAAATTTAAGCCCGTTTCGACACAGTCGCGAAAAATAACTAAATTGCCCTCGGCGAGATTTTTGTTTCTGATCAACCAGTCAAATTTTAGGCCATTTCGGCACAGTCGCGAAAAATGACGGAATAGCCCTCGGCGCGATTTTTATTTCCGATCAACCTGCCAAATTTAAGCCCATTTCGATACAGTCGCGTAAAATGACGAATTTGCCAAAGGTGCGATTTTTATTTCCGATCAACTAGCTAAATTTTAGCCCATTACGACGCAGTCGCGAAAAATGACGAAATCGCCCCCGTCACGATTTTTATTTCCGATCAACCTGCCAAATTTAAGCCCATTCCGACACAGTCGCATAAAATGATGAAATTGCCCACGGCGCGATTTTTATTTCCGATCAACCTGCCAAATTTTAGCCCATTTCGACACAGTCGCGAAAAATGATGAAATTGCCCCCGGCGCCATTTTTATTTCCGATCAACCTGCCAAATTTAAGCGCATTCTGAAACAGTCGTGAAAAATAACGAAATTTTCCCGACGCGATTTTTTTTTCCGATCTACCAGTCAAATTTTATCCCATTTCGACACAGTCGCGAAAAATGACGAAATAGCCCCCGGCGCGATTTTTATTTCCGATCAACCTGCCAAATTTAAGCCCATTCCGACACAGTCGCGTAAAATGACGAAATTGCCCTCGGCGCGATTTTTATTTCCGATCAACCTGCCAAATTTAAGCCCATTCCGACACAGTCGCGAAAAATGAGGAAATTGCCCCGGCGCAATTTTTGTTTCCGATCTACCAGTCAAATTTTAGCCCATTCCGACACTGTCGCGAAAAATTTTGAAATTCCCCCCGGCCCGATTTTTATTTCCGATCAACCTTCCAAAATTTTAAACTATTCCGACACAGTCGCGTAAAATCACGAAATTGCCCCCGGCGCGAATTTTATTTCCGATCAACCAGTCAAATTTTAGCCAATTTCGACACGGTCGCGAAAAATGACGAAATTACCTCTGGCGAGGTTTTTGTTTCCGATCAACCAGTCAAATTTTAGCCCATTCCGACACAGTCATGAAAAATGATGAAATTGCCCCCCGGCGCGGTTTTTGTTTTCGATCAAGTCGCCAAATTTAAGCCCATTTCGACACAGTCGCGAAAAATGACGAAATTGCCCCCGGCGCCATTTTTATTTCCGAACAACCTGCGAAACTTAAGCCCATTCCGACACTGTCGCGAAAAATGAAGAAATTGCCAACGACGCGATTTTTTTTCCTACCGACCAGTCAAATTTTAGCCCATTTCGAAACAGTCGCGAAAAATGACGAAATTGCACCCGGTACGATTTTTATTTCCGATCCACCTGCCAAATTTAAGCCCATTCCGACACAGTTGCGAAAAATGAGGAAATTGCCCCGGCGCGATTTTTGTTTCCGATCTACCAGTCAAATTTTAGCCCATTCCGACACTGCCGCGAAAAATTATGAAATTCCCCCCGGCCCGTTTTTTATTTCCGATCAACCTTCCAAAATTTTAGACTATTCCGACACAGTCGCGTAAAATCACGAAATTGCCCCCGGCGCGAATTTTATTTCCGATCAACCAGTCAAATTTTAGCCAATTTCGACACAGTGGCGAAAAATGACGAAATTGCCCCGGCTCGATTTTTATTTCCGAACAACCTGCCAACTTTAAGCCCATTTCGACACAGTCGCGAGATATGACGAAATTGCCAACGGCGCGATTTTTTTTCCGATCGACCAGTAAAATTTTAGCCCATTTTGAAACAGTCGCGAAAAATGACTAAATTGGCCCCGACACGATTTTTATTTCCGATCCACCTGCCAAATTTAAGCCCGTTTCAACACATTCTCAAAAAATGACGAAATTGTCCCCGGCGCGATTTTTATTTCCGATCAACCTGCCAAATTTAAGCCCATTTCGACACAGTCGCGACAGAACAACCTGCCAAATTTAAGCCCATTCCGACACAGTCGCGACAAATGACGAAATTGCCCCCGGCGCGATTTTTATTTCCGATCAACCAGTTAAATTTTAGCCCATTTCGACACAGTCGCGAAAAATGACGAAATTGCCCCCGGCGCGATTTTTATTTCCGATCAACTTGCAAAATTTAAGACCATTCCGACACAGACGCGTAAAATGACGAAATTGCCCACGGCGCGATTTTTATTTCCGATCAACCAGTCAATTTTTAGCCAATTTCGACACAGTGGTGAAAAAAGACGAACTCGCCCCCGGCGCGATTTTTATTTCCAAACAACCTGCCAAATTTAAGCCCATTCGGACACAATCGCAAAAAATGATGAAATTGCCAACGGCGCGATTTTTTTCCGATCGACCAGTCAAATTTTAGCCCATTTCGAAACAGTCGCGAAAAATGACGAAATAGCCTCCGACGCGATTTTTATTTCCGATCAACCAGCCAAATTTAAGCTCATTTCGATACAGTCGCGTAAAATGACGAAATTGCCCCCGACGCGATTTTTATATCCGATCAACCAGTTAAATTTTAGCCCATTACGACACAGTTGAGAAAAATGACGAAATTCTCCCGGGCGCGATTTTCATTTCGGATCAACCTGCCAAATTTAAGCCAATTCCGACACAGTCGCGTAAAATGACGAAATTGTCCCCGACGCAATTTTTGTTTCCGATCAATCAGTCAAATTTCAGCCCATTTCGACACAGTTCCGAAAAATGACGAAATTGCCCCCGGCGCGATTTTTATTTCCGATCCACCTGCCAAATTTAAGCCCGTTTTGACACAGTCGCGAAAAATGACGAAATTGCCCTCGGCGAGATTTTTTTTCCGATCAACCAGTCAAATTTTAGCCCATTTCGACAAAGTCGCGAAAAATGAAGAAGTTGGCCCCGGCGCGAATTTTGTTTCCGGTCAACCTGCCAAATTTAAGCCCATTCCGACACAGTCGCGAAAAATGACGAAATTACCCCTGGCGCGATTTTTATTTCCGATCAACTTGCAAAATTTAAGACCATTTCGACACAGTCGCGTAAAATGACGAGATTACCCCTTGCGCGATTTTTATTTCCGATCAACTAGTCAAATTTTAGCCAATTTCGGCACAGTGGCGAAAAATTACGTAATTGCCCTGGCGCGATTTTTATTTCAGAACAACCTGCCAAATTTAAGCCCATTCCGACACAGTCGCAAAAAATGACGAAATTGCCAACGGCGCGATTTTTTTCCGATCGGCCAGTCAAATTTTAGCCCATTTCGAAACAGTCGCGAAAAATGACGAAATTGGCCCCGGCGTGATTTTTATTTTCGATCTACCTGCCAAATTTAAGCCCGTTTCGACACAGTCGCGAAAAATGACGAAATTGCCCTCGGCGAGATTTTTGTTTCCGATCAACCAGTCAAATTTTAGCCCATTTCGGCACAGTCGCGAAAAATAACGAAATAGCCCCCGGCGCGATTTTTATTTCCGATAAACCTGCCAAATTTCAGCCCATTCCGATACAGTCACGTAAAATCACGAAATTGCCCCCGACGCGATTTTTATTTCCGATCAACCAGTTAAATTTTAGCCCATTACGACACATTGGCGAAAAATGACGAAATTGTCCTCGGCGCGATTTTTATTTCGGATCAACCTGCGAAATTTAAGCCCATTCCGACACAGTCTCGAAAAATGACGAAATTGGCAACGGCGCGATTTTTTTTCGATCGACCTGTCAAATTTTAGCCCATTTCGAAACAGTCGCGAAAAATGACAAAATTGGCCCCGGCGCGATTTTTATTTCCGATCCACCTGCCAAATTTAAGCCCGTTTCGACACAGTCGCGAAAAATGACGAAAGTGCCCACGGCGAGATTTTTATTTTCGATAAACCTACCAAATTTAAGCCCATTTCGACCCAGTCGCGAAAAATGATGTAATTGCCCCCGACGCGATTTTTATTTCCGATCAACTTGCAAAATTTAAGCGCATTCCGACACAGTCGCGAAAAATGACGAAATTGCCCCGGCGCGGTTTTTGTTTCCGATCAACCTGCCAAATTTTAGCCCATTTCGACACCGTCGCGAAAAATGACGAAATTGCCTGTGGCGCGATTTTTAATTCCGATCAACTTGCAAAATTTAAGCGCATTCCGACACAGTCGCGTAAAATGACGAAATTGCCCTCGGCGCGATTTTTATTTCCGATCCACCTGCCAAATTTAAGCCCGTTTCGACACAGTCGCGAAAAATGACGAATTTGCCCCCGGCGCGATTTTTATTTCCGATCCACCTGCCAAATTTAAGCCCGTTTCGACACAGTCGCGAAAAATGACGAATTTGCCCCCGGCGCGATTTTTATTTCCGATCCACCTGCCAAATTTAAGCCCGTTTCGACACAGTCGCGAAAAATGACGAATTTGCCCCCGGCGCGATTTTTATTTCCGATCAACCTGCCAAATTTAAGCCCATTCCGACACAGTCGCGAAAAATGACGAAATTGCCCACGACGCGATTTTTTTTTCCGATCGACCAGTCAAATTTCAGCCCATTCCACCACGGTCGCAAAAAAAGAGCAAATTGCCGCCCGGCGCGATTTTTGTTTTCGATCAACGTGCCAAATTTAAGCCCATTCCGACACACTCGAGTAAAATGATGGAATTGCCCCCGGCGCGATTTTTATTTACGATCAACCTGCCAAATTTAAGCCCATTCCGGCGCGGTCGCGAAAAATGCAGAAATTGCCCCCCGGCGCGATTTTTGTTTTCGATCAACTCGCCAAATTTAAGCCCATTCCGACACAGTCGTGAAAAATGACGAAACTGCACCCGGCGCGATTTTTATTTCCGATCAACCTGCCAAATTTAAACCCATTCCGACACAGTCGCGAAAAATGACGAAATTGCCCAGGCGCGATTTTTGTTTCCGATCAATCAATCAAATTTTTGCCCATTTCGACACAGTAGTGAAAAATGACGAAATTGCCCGACGGCGCAGTTTTTGTTTCCGATGAACTTGTCAAATTTTAGCCCATTTCGACACGGTCGCGAAAAATGACGAAATTGCCTCTGGCGAGGTTTTTGTTTCCGATCAACCAGTCAAATTTTAGCCCATTCCGACACAGTCGCGGAAAATGACGAAATTGCCCACGGCGCGATTTTTTTTCCGATCAACCAGTCAAATTTTTGCCCAATTCAAAACAGTCGCGAAAAATGACGTAATTGCCCCCGACGCTATTTTTATTTCCGATCAACCTGCCAAATTTAAGCCTATTTCGACACAATCGCGAAAAATGACGAAATTGCCCCGGCGCGATTTTTATTTCCGATCAACCTGCCAAATTTAAGCCCATTCCGACACAGTCGCGAAAAATGACAAAATTGCCCCCGGCGAGATTTTTATTTTCGATCAACCTGCCAAATTTAAGGCCATTCCGACACAGTTGCGAAAAATGACGAAATTGCCCCGGCGCGATTTTTATTTCCGATCAACCTGCCAAATTTAAGCCCATTCCGACACAGTCGCGTAAAATGACGAAATTGCCCCCGATGCGATTTTTGTTTCCGATCAACCAGTCCAATTTTAGCCCATTTCGACACAGTCGTGAAAAATGACAAAATTGCCCCCGGCGCGATTTTTATTTCCTATCAACCTAACAAATTTTAGCCCATTTTGACACAGTCGCGAAAAATGATGAAATTGCCCCGGCGCTGTTTTTGTTTCCGATCTACCAGTCAAATTTTAGCCCATTCCGACACAGTCACGAAAAATGACGAAATAGCTCCTCGGGATGATTTTCGTTTCCGATCAACCTGCCAAATTTAAGCCCGTTCCGACACAGTCGCGAAAAATGAGGAAAATACCTCGGCGCGATTTTTGTTTCCGATCTACGAGTCAATTTTTAGCACATTTCGACACAGTCGCGAAAAATTACGAAATTCTCCCCGGCCCGATTTTTATTTACGATCAACCTGCCAAATTTAAGCCCATTCCGACACAATCGCGTAAATTGACGAAATTGCCCCCGACGCAATTTTTGTTTCCGATCAATCAATCAAATTTTAGCCCATTTCGTTACAGTCTTGAAAAATGACGAAATTGCCCCCTGCGCGATTTTTATTTCCGATCAACCTGGCAAATTTAAGCCCATTCCGACACAGTCGCGTAAAATGACGAAATTGCCCCCGACGCGATTTTTGTTTCCGATCAACCAGTCAAATTTTAGCCCATTTCGACACAGTCCCGAAAAATGACGAAATTGCCTCGGCGCGGTTTTTGTTTCCGATCTACCAGTCAAATTTTAGCCCATTCCGACACAGTCGCGAAAAATGCCGAAATTGCCCCCGGAGCGATTTTTATTTCCGATCAACTTGCAAAATTTAAGCCCATTCCGACATATTCGTGTAAAATGACGAAAATGCCCCCCGCGCGATTTTTATTTCCGATCAACCAGTCAAATTTTAGCCAATTTCGACGCAGTCGTGAAAAATGACGAAATTGCCCCCGGTGCGATTTTTATTTCCGAACAACCTGCCAAATTTAATCCCATTCCGACACAGTCGCAAAAAATGACGAAATTGCCCATGGCGCGATTTTTGTTTCCAATCAACCAGACAAATTTTAGCCAATTCTGACACTGTCGGGAAAAAATGACGAATTTGCCCAGGCGCGATTTTTGTTCCCGATCAACCGGTCAAATTTTATCCCATTCCGACACCGTCGAGAAAAATGACGAAATTGCCCCCGGCGCTATTTTTATTTCCGATCAACCATTTAAATTTTAGCCAATTTCGACACAGCCGAGAAAAATGACGAAATTGCCCCTGGTGCGATTTTTATTTCCGAACAACCTGCCAAATTTAAGCCCATTCCGACACAGTCATGAAAAATGAAGAAATTGCCCATGGCGCGATTTTTTTTTCCGATCGACTAGTCAAATTTTTGCCCATTTTGTCACAGTCGCGAAAAATGACGAAATTACCCCCGGCGCGATTTTTATTTCCGATCAACCTGCCAAATTTAAGCCCATTGCGACAAAGTCGCGAAAAATGATGAAATTGCCTCGGCGCGGTTTTTGTTTCCGATCTGCCAGTCAAATTTTAGCCCATTTCAACACAGTCGCGAAAAATGGCAAATTTGCCCCCGGCGCGATTTTTATTTCCGATCAACCTGCCAAATTTAAGCCCATTCCGTCACAGTCGCGAAAAATGAGGAAATTGCCCCGGCGCGATTTTTGTTTCCGATCTACCAGTCAAATTTTAGCCCATTTCGATACTGTCGCGAAAAATGATGAAATCGCCCCCGGCGCGATTTTTATTCCCGATAAACCTGTCAAATTTAAGCCCATTCCGAAACAGTCGCGAAAAATGACGAAATTGTCCCGACGCGATTTTTTTTTCCGATCTACCTGTCAAATTTTGGCCCATTCCGACACAGTCGTGAAAATGATGAAATCGCCTCCGGCGGGATTTTTATTTCCGATCAACCTGCCAAATTTAAGCCCATTCCGACACAGTCGTGAAAAATGACGAAATTGCTCAGGTGCGATTTTTGTTTCCGATCAATCACTCAAATTTTGGCCCAATTGGGCACAGTCGCGAAAAATGACGAAATTGCCCGTCGGCGCAATTTTTGTTTCCGATGAACCTGTCAAATTTTAGCCCATTCCGACAAATTCGCGAAAAATGACGAAATTGCCTCTGGCGAGGTTTTTGTTTCCGATCAACCAGTCAAATTTTAGCCCATTCCGACACAGTCGCGAAAAATGATGAAATTGCCCAGGGCGCGATTTTTTTTCGATCAACCAGTCAAATTTTAGCCCATTTTGATACAGTCGCGAGAAACGACAAAATTGCCCTCGGAGCGATTTTTATTTCCGATCAACCTGCCAAATTTAAGCCCATTTCGACACAGTCGCGAAAAATGACGAAATTGCCTCGGGGCGGTTTTTATTTCCGATCTTCCAGTCAAATTTTAGCCCATTCCGACACAATCGCGAAAAATGACGAAATTGCCCACGGCGCAATTTTTATTTCCGATCAACCTCCCAAATTTAAGGCCATTCCGACATACTTACGAAAAATTACCAAAATGCCCTGGCGCGGTTTTTGTTTTCGATCTACCTGTCAAATTTTAGCCCATTCCGACACGTCGCGAAAAATTATGAAATCTCCCCCGGCGCGATTTTTATTCCGATCAACCTACCAAATTTAAGATCATTCAGACACAGTCGCGTAAAATGACGAAATTGCCCCCGGCGCGATTTTTGTTTCCGATCAACCAGCCAAATTTTAGCCCATTTCGACACAGTCGCGAAAAATGATGAAATTGCCTCGGCGAGGTTTTTTTTTCCGATATACCAGTCAAATTTTAGCCCATTCAGACACAGTCGCGAAAAAGCCGAAATTGCCCCCGGCGCGATTTTTATTTCCGATCAACTTGCAAAATTTAAGCCCATTCCGACACAGTCGGGTAAAATGACGAAAATGTCCCCAGCGCGATTTTTATTTCCGATCAACCAGTCAAATTTTAGCCAATTTCGACACAGTCTCGAAAAATGACGAAATTGCCCCCGGTGCGATTTTTATTTCCGAACAACCTACCAAATTTAATCCCATTCCAACACAGTCGCGAAAAATGATGAAATTGCCCATGGCGCGATTTTTGTTTCCAATCAACCAGACAAATTTTAGCCCATTCCGACACAGTCGGTAAAAATGACGAAATTGCCCTGGCGCGATTTTTGTTCCCGATAACCGGTCAAATTTTATCCCATTCCGACACCGTCGAGAAAAATGACGAAATTGCCCACGGCGCGATTTTTGTTTCCGATCAACCAGTCAAATTATCCCATTTCGACACAATCGCGAAAAATGACGAAATTGCCTCGGCGCGATTTTTGTTTCCGATCTACCAGTCAAATTTTAGCCCATTTCGACACAGTCGCGAAAAATGGAAAAATTGCCCTCGGAGCGATTTTTATTTCCGATCAACCTGCCAAATTTTAGCCCATTCCGACACAGTCGCGAAAAATGATGAAATCGCCCTGGCGCGGTTTTTGTTTCCGATCTACCAGTCAAATTTTAGCCCATTTCGACACTGTCACGAAAAATGATGAAATTGCCCCCGGCGCGATTTTTATTTCCGATGAACTTGCCAAATTTAAGCCCATTCCGAAACAGTAGCAAAAAATGACGAAATTGTCCCGACGCGATTTTTTTTTTCCGATCTACCTATCAAATTTTAGCCCATTCCGACACAGTCGCGAAAAGGATGAAATTGCCTCCGCGCGCGATTTTTTTTTCCGATCAGCCTGCCAAATTTAAGCCCATTCCGACACAGTCGTGTAAAATGACGAAATTGCCCCCGGCACGATTTTTATTTCCGATGAACCAGTCAAATTTTAGCCCTTTCCGACACAATCGCGAAAAATGACGAAATTGCCCCACGGCGCGGTTTTTGTTTTTTATCAACTCGCCAAATTTAAGCACATTCCGGCACAGTCGCGAAAAATGACGAAATTGCCCCCGGCGCAATTTTTATTTCCGATCAACCTGCCAAATTTAAGGCCATTCCGACACAGTCCCGAAAAATGACGAAATTGCCCAGTTGCGATTTTTGTTTCCGATCAATCACTCAAATTTTGTCCCATTTTGACACAGTCATGAAAAATGACGAAATTGCCCGTCGGCGCAGTTTTTGTTTCCGATGAACCTGTCAAATTTTAGCCCATTCCGATACAGTCGCGAAAAATGACGAAATTGCCTCTGGCGAGGTTTTTGTTTTCGATCAACCAGTCAAATTTTAGCCCATTCCGACACAGTCGCGAAAAATTACGAAATCTCTCCCGGCGCAATTTTTATTTCCGATCAACCTGCCAAATTTAAGCCCACTTCGGCACAGTCGCGTAAAATGACGAAATTGCCCCCAGTGCGATTTTTGTTTCCGATCAACCAGTCAAATTTTAGCCCGTTTCGACATAGTCGCGAAAAATGAAGAAATTATCCCCCGCACGATTTTTGTTTACAAGCAACCCACCAAATTTAAGCCCATTTCGACACAGTCGCGAAAAATGACGAAATTTCCCCGGCGAGAATTTTGTTTCCGAACAACCTGCCAAATTTATGCCCATTCCGACACAGTCGCGAAAAATGACGAAATTGCCAACGGCACGATTTTTTTTCCGGTCGACCAGTCAAATTTTAGCCCAATTTGAAACAATCGCGAAAAATGACGAAATTGCCCCCGGTACGATTTTTATTTCCGATCAACCTGCCAAATTTAGGCCCATTCCGACACAGTCAAGGAAAATGAGGAAATTGCCCAGGCGCGATTTTTGTTTCCGATCTACCAGTTAAATTTTAGCCCATTCCGACACAGTCACGAAAAATTATGAAATTCCCCCCGCCACGATTTTTATTTCCGATCAACCTGCCAAATTTAAGCCCATTCCGACACAGTCGCGTAAAATGAAGAAATTGCCCTCGACGCGATTTTGTTTCCGATCAATCAGTCAAATTTTAGCCCGTTTCGACACAGTCTTGAAAAATGACGAAATTGCCCTCGGCGCGATTTTTATTTCCGATCAACCTGCTAAATTTAAGCCCATTTCGACATAGTCGCGAAAAATGACGATATTGCCCCGGCACGATTTTTGTTTCCAATCTACCAGTCAAATTTTAGCGCATTCCGACACAATCGCGAAAAATGACGAAATTGCCCCCAACGCGATTTTTATTTCAGATCAACTTGCAACATTTAAGACCATTCCGACACAGTCGCGTAAAATGACGAAATTGCCCCCGGAGCAATTTTTATTTCCTATCAACCAGTCAAATTTAGCCAATTTCAACACAGTGGCGAAAAATGACGAAATTTCCCCCGGCGCGATTTTTATTTCCGAACAACCTGCCAAATTTAAGCCCATTCCGACACAGTCGCGAAAAATGACGAAATTGCCAACGGCGCGATTTTTTTTCCGATCGACCAGTCAAATTTTAGCCCATTTCGTAACAGTCGCGAAAAATGATTAAATTGGCCCCGGCGCATTTTTATTTCCGATCCACCCGCCAAATTTAATCTCGTTTCGACACAGTCGCGAAAAATGACAAAATTGCCTCCGGCAGGATTTTTGTTTCCGATCAACCAGTCAAATTTTAGCCCATTTCGATACAGTCGCGAAAAATGACGAAATAGCCACCGGCGAGATTTTTATTTCCGATCAACCTGCCAAATTTAAGCCCATTCCGACACAGTCGCGTAAAATGATGAAATTGCCCCCGGCGCGATTTTTATTTCTGATCAATCAGTCAAATTTTAGCCCATTTTGACACAGTCGTGAAAAATGACGAAATTGCCCCCGGCGCGATTTTTATTTCCGATCCACCTGCCAAATTTAAGCCCGTTTCGACACAGTCTCGAAAAATGACGAAATTGCCCCCGGCGAGATTTTTGTTTCCGATCAACCAGTCAAATTTTAGCCCATTTCGACACAGTCGCGAAAAATGACGAAATAGCCCCCGGGGCGATTTTTATTTCCGATCAACCTGCCAAATTTAGGCATATTTCGACAGTTGCGAAAAATGATGTAATTGCCCCCGGTGCGATTTTTATTTCCGATCAACTTGCAAAATTTAAGCCCATTCCAACACAGTCGCGAAAAATAACGAAATTGCCCAGACGTGATTTTTGTTTCCGATCAACTAGCAAAATTTAAGCCCATTCCGACACAGCCGCGAAAAATAAGGAAATTTCCCCGGCGCGGTTTTTGTTTCCGATCTACTAGTCAAATTTTAGCCCATTTCTACACAGTCGCGTAAAATGACGAAATTGTCCCCGCACGATTTTATTTCCGATCAACAAGTCAAATTTTAGGCAACTTCGACACAGTTGCGAAAAATGGCGAAATTGCCCACGGCGCGATTTTTTTCCGATCGACCAGTCAAATTTTAGCCCATTTCGACACAGTCGCGAAAAATGGCGAACTTGCCCCCGGCGCAATTTTTATTTCCGATCAACTTGCAAAATTTAAGACCATTCCGACACAGTCGCGTAAAATGACGAAATTGCCCCCGGCGCGATTTTTATTTCCGATGAACCAGTCAAATTTTAGCCATTCCGACACGATCGCGAAAAATGACGAAATTGCCCCCCGGCGCGATTTTTGTTTTCGATCAACTTGCCAAATTTAAGCCCATTCTGACACAGTCGCGAAAAATGATGAAATTGCCCCCGGCGTCATTTTTATTTCCGATAAACCTGCCAAATTTAAGCCCATTCCAACACAGTCGCGAAAAATGACGAAATTGCCCAGGCGCGATTTTTGTTTCCGATCAATCGCTCAAATTTTGGCCCATTTCGACACAGTCGCGAAAAATGACGAAATTGCCCGACGACGCAGTTTTTGTTTCCGATGAAGCTGTCAAACTTTGGCTCATTCTGACACAGTCGCGAAAAATGACGAAATTGCCCCGGCACAATTTTTGTTTCCGATCTACCAGTCAAATTTTTGCCCATTCCGATACAGTCGCGAAAAATGACGAAATTGTCCCCGATGCTATTTTTATTTCCGATCAACCTGTCAAATTTAAGGCCATTCCGACACCGTTGCGAAAAATGACGAAATTGCCCCGACGCGATTTTTATTTCCGATCAACATGCCAAATTTAAGCCCATTCCGACACAGTCGCGAAAAATTAAGAAATTCCCCCAGGCCCGATTTTTATTTCCGATCAACCTGCCAAATTTAAGCCCATTTTGACACAGTCGTGTAAAATGACGAAATTGCCCCCGGCGCGATATTTATTTCCGATGAACCCGTCAAATTTTAGCCCTTTCCGACACGGTCGCGAAAAATGACGAAATTGTCCCCCCGGCGCGGTTTTGTTTTCGATCAACTCGCCAAATTTAAATGCATTCCGACACAGTCGCGAAAAATGACGTAATTGCCCCCGACGCAATTTTTATTTCCGATCAACCTGCCAAATTTAAGCCCATTCCAACACAGTCGCGAAAAATGACGAAATTGCCCAGGCGCGATTTTTGTTTCCGATCAATCACTCAAATTTTGGCCCATTTCGACACAGTCGCGAAAAATGACGAAATTGCCCGTCGGCGCAGTTTTTGTTTCCGATGAACCTGTCAAATTTTAGCCCATTCCGACACAGTCGCGAAAAATGACGAAATTGCCTCTGGCGAGGTTTTTGTTTCCGATCAACCTATCAAATTTTTGCACATTTCGATACATTCGCGAAAAATGACGAAATTGCCTCCGGAGTGATTTTTTTTCCGATCAACCTGCCAAATTTAAGCCCATTTCGACACAGTTGCGAAAAATGACGAAATTGCCCCGGCGCGGTTTTTGTTTCCGATCTACCAGTCAAATTTTAGCCCATTCCGACACAGTCGCAAAAAATGACGAAATTGCCCCCCGGCGCGATTTTTATTTCCGATCAACCTTCCAAATTTAAGGCCATTCCGACACAGTTGCGAAAAATGACGAAATTGCCCCGGCGCGATTTTTGTTTTCAATCTACCTGTCAAATTTTAGCCCATTCCGACACAGTCGCGAAAAATTACGAAATCTCCCCCGGCGCGATTTTTATTTCCGATCAACCTACCAAATTTTAGCCCATTCCGACACAGTTGCGTAAAATGACTAAATCTCCCCTGGCGCGATTTTTATTTCCGATCAACCAGTCAAATTTGAGCCCATTCGACACAGTCCCGAAAAATGACGAAATTACCCCCGGCGCGATTTTTATTTCCGAGCAACCTACCAAATTTAAGCCCATTTCGACACAGTCGCGAAAAATGATAAAATTACCCCGGCGAGGTTTTTGTTTGTTAACAACCTACCAAATTTAAGCCCATTCCGACACAGTCGCGAAAAATGACAAAATTGCCAACGGCGCGATATTTTTCCCGATCGACCAGTCAAATTTTAGCCCATTTTGAAACAATCGCGAAAAATGACGAAATTGCCCCCGGTACGATTTTTATTTCCTATCAACCTGCCAAATTTAAGCCCATTCCGACACAGTCGCGAAAAATGATGAAATTGCCCCGGCGCGGTTTTTGTTTCCGATCTACCAGTCAAATTTTAGCCCATTCCGTCACAGTCGCGAAAAATTATGAAATTCCCCCCGGCCCGATTTTTATTTCCGATCAACCTGCCAAATTTAAGCCCATTCCGACACAATCGCGTAAAATGACGAAATTGCCCCCGACGCGATTTTTATTTCCGATCAATCAGTCAAATTTTAGCCCATTTCGACACAGTCTTGAAAAATGACGAAATTGCCCCCGGCGCGATTTTTATTTCCAATCAACCTGCCAAATTTAAACCCATTTCGATATAGTCGCGAAAAATGACGATATTGCCCCGGCACGTTTTTTGTTTCCGATCTACCAGTCAAATTGTAGCCCATTCCGACATAGTCGCAAAAAATGACGAAATTGCCCCGAACACGATTTTTATTTCCGATCGACTTGCAAAATTTAAAACCACTCAGACACAGTCGCGTAAAATGACGTAATTGCCCCCGGCGCGATTTTTATTTCCGATCAACCAGTCAAATTTAGCCAATTTCGACACAGTGGCGAAAAATGACGAAATTGCCCCTGGCGCGATTTTTATTTCTGAACAACCCACCAAATTTAAGCACATTCCGACACAGTTGCGAAAAATGACAAAATTGCAAACAACGCGATTTTTTTCCGATCGACCAGTCAAATTTTAGCCCATTTCGATACAGTCACGAAAAATGACGAAATTGGCCCCAGCGTGATTTTTATTTCCGATCCACCTGCCAAATTTAAGCCCGTTTCGACGCAGTCGGGAAAAGTACGAAATTGCCCCCGGCGAGATTTTTGTTTCCGATCAACCAGTCAAATTTTAGCCCATTTCGATACAGTCGCGAAAAATGACGAAATAGCCCCCGGCGCGATTTTTATTTCCGATCAACCTGCCAAATTTAAGCCCATTCCGATACAGTCGCGTAAAATGACGAAATTGCCCCCGGCGCGATTTTTATTTCCGATCAACAGTTAAATTTTACCCCATTACGACACAGTCGCGAAAAATGGAGAAATTGCCCCCGGCGTGATTTTTATTTCCGATCAACCTGCAAAATTTAAGCCCATTTTGACACAATCGCGTAAAATGACGAAATTGCCCCCGGCGCGATTTTTGTTTCCGATCAATCAGTCAAATTTTAGCCCATTTCGACACAGTCGCAAAAAATGACGAAATTGCCCCCGGCGCGATTTTTATTTCCGATCCACCTGCCAAATTTAAGCCCATTTCGACACAGTCGCGAAAAATGACGAAATTGCCCCCGTCGCGATTTTTGTTTCCGATCAACCAGTAAAATTTTAGCCCATCTCGACACAGTCGCGAAAAATGACGAAATAGCCCCCAGCGCGATTTTTATTTCCGATCAACTTCCAAAATTTAAGACCATTCCGACACAGTCGCGTAAAATGACGAAATTGTCCCCGGCGCGATTTTTAGTTCCGATCAACCTGTCAAATTTTATCCAATTTCGACACAGTGGCGAAAAATGACGAAATTGCCCCCGGCGATATTTTTATTTCCGAACAACCTGCCAAATTTAAGCCCATTCCGACACAGTCACGAAAAATGACGAAATTGCCAACGGCGCGATTTTCTTTCCGATCGACCAGTCAAATTTTAGCCCATTTCGAAACAGTTGCGAAAGATGACGAAATTAGCCCCGGTGTGATTTTTATTTCCGATTAACCTGCCAAATTTATGCCCATTTCGACACAATCGCGTAAAATGACGAAATTGCCCACGACGCGATTTTTGTTTCCGATCAATCAGTCAAATTTTAGCCCATTTCGACACAGTCGCGAAAAATGACGAAATTGCCTCCGGCGCGATTTTTATTTCCGATCCACCTGCCAAATTTAAGCCCATTTCGACACAGTCGCGAAAAATGACGAAATTGCCCCCGACGAGATTTTTGTTTCCGATCAACCAGTAAAATTTTAGCCCATCTCGACACAGTCGCGAAAAATGACGAAATAGCCCCCAGCGCGATTTTTATTTCCGATCAACTTCCAAAATTTAAGACCATTCCGACACAGTCGCGTAAAATGACGAAATTGTCCCCGGCGCGATTTTTAGTTCCGATCAACCTGTCAAATTTTATCCAATTTCGACACAGTGGCGAAAAATGACGAAATTGCCCCCGGCGATATTTTTATTTCCGAACAACCTGCCAAATTTAAGCCCATTCCGACACAGTCACGAAAAATGACGAAATTGCCAACGGCGCGATTTTTTTTCCGATCGACCAGTCAAATTTTAGCCCATTTCGAAACAGTTGCGAAAAATGACGAAATTAGCCCCGGTGTGATTTTTATTTCCGATTAACCTGCCAAATTTAGGCCCATTTCGACACAATCGCGAAAAATTATGTAATTGCCCCCGGCGCGATTTTTATTTCCGATCAACTTGCAAAATTTAATCCCATTCCGACACAGTCGCGAAAAATGACGAAATTGCCCTGGCGCGGTTTTTGTTTCCGATCAACTTGCAAAATTTAAGCCCATTCCGATACAGTCGCGAAAAATAAGGAAATTTCCCCGGCGCGGTTTTTGTTTCCGATCTACTAGTCAAATTTTAGCCCATTTCTACACAGTCGCGTAAAATGATGAAAATGCCCCTGGCGCGATTTTTATTTCCGAACAACAAGTCAAATTTTAGGCAATTTCGACACAGTCGCGAAAAATGGCGAAATTGCCGACGGCGCAATTTTTTTTCCGATCGACCAGTCAAATTTTAGCCCACTTCGACACAGTCGCGAAAAATGGCGAAATTGCCCCCGGCGCGATTTTTATTTCCGATCAACTTGCAAAATTTAAGACAATTCCGACACAGTCGCGTAAAATGACGAAATTGCCCCCGGCGCGATTTTTATTTCCGATCAACCAGTCAAATTTAGCCAATTTCGACACAGTGGCGAAAAATGACGAAATTGCCCCCGGCGCGATTTTTATTTCCGAACAACCTTCCAAATTTAAGCACATTCCGACACAGTCGCGAAAAATGACGAAATTGCAAACGACGCGATTTTTTTTTCGATCGACCAGTCAAATTTTAGCCCATTTCGAAACAGTCGCGAAAAATGACGAAATTGGCCCCGGCGGGATTTTTATTTCCGATCCACCTGCCAAATTTAAGCCCGTTTCGACACAGTCGTGAAAAATGACCAAATTGCCCACAGCGAGATTTTTGTTTCCGATCAACCAGTCAAATTTTAGCCCATTTCGATACAGTCGCGAAAAATGACGAAATAGCCCCCGGCGCGATTTTTATTTCCGATCAACCTGCCAAATTTAAGCCCATTCCGATACAGTCGCGTAAAATGACGAAATTGCCCTCGGCGCGATTTTTATTTTCGACCAACCAGTTAAATTTTAGCCAATTACGACACAGTCGCGAAAAATGGAGAAATTGCCCCCGGCACGATTTTTATTTCCAATCAACCTGCCAAATTTAAGCCCATTCCGACACAGTCGCGTAAAACGATGAAATTGCCCACGACGCGATTTTTCTTTCCGATCAATCAGTCAAATTTTAGCCCATTTCGACACAGTCGCGAAAAATGACAAAATTGCCCCCGGCTAGATTTTTGTTTCCGATCAACCAGCCAAATTTTAGCCCATCTCGACACAGTCGCGAAAAATGACGAAATAGCCCCCGGCGCGATTTCCGATCAACCTGCCAAATTTAAGCCCCTTTCCGACACAGTCGCGAAAAACGACGAAATTGCCTCCGACGCGATTTTTATTTCCGATGAACTCGCAAAATTTAAAACCATTCCGACACAGTCGCTTAAAATGACGAAATTACCCCCGGTGCGATTTTTATTTCCGATCAACCAGTCAAATTTTAGCCAATTTCGACAAAGTGGCGAAAAATGACGAAATTGCCGCCGGCGCGATTTTTATTTCCGAACAACCTGCCAAAATTTATGCCCATTCCGACACAGTCGCAAAAAAATGACGAAATTGCAAACGGCGCGATTTTTTTCCGATCGTCCAGTCAAATTTTAGCCCATTTCGAAACAGTCGCGAAAAATGACATAATTGGCCCCGGCGCGATTTTTATTTCCGATCCACCTGCCAAATTTTTGCCCATTTCGACACAGCCGCAAAAAATGACGAAATTGCCCCCGCGCGAGATTTTTATTTCCGATAAACCTGCCAAATTTAAGCCCATTTCGACACAGTCGCGAAAAATGATGTAATTGCCCCTGGCGCGATTTTTATTTCCGATCAACTTGCGAAATTTAAGCCCATTCCGACACAGTCGCGAAAAATGATGAAATTGCCCCGGCGCGGTTTTTGTTTCCGATCAACTTGCAAAATTTAAGCCCATTCCGACACAGTCGTGAAAAATGAGGAAATTGCCCCGGCGCGATTTTTATTTCCGATGAACCAGTCAAATTTTAGCCATTCCGACACGATCGCGAAAAATGACAAAATTGCCCAATGCGCGGTTTTTGTTTTCGATCAACTTGCCAAATTTAAGCCCATTCCGACAAAGTCGCAAAAAATGACGAAATTGCCCCGGCGCGATTTTTGTTTCCGATCTACCAGTCAAAATTTAGCCCATTCCGAAACAGTCGCGAAAAATAACAAAATTGCACCCGGTGCGATTTTTATTTCCGATCAACCTGCCAAATTTAAGGCCATTCCGACACCGTTGCGAAAAATGACGAAATTGCACCGGCGCGATTTTTATTTCCGGTCAACCTGACAAATTTAAGCTCATTCCGTCACAGTCGCGTAAAATGACGAAATTGCCCCCAGTGCGATTTTTGTTTCCAATCAACCAGTCAAATTTTAGCCCATTTCAACACAGTCGTGAAAAATGACGAAATTGCCCCCGGCGCGATTTTTATTTCCGATCAACCTTCCAAATTTAAGCCCATTCCGACACAGTCGCGAAAAATGAGGAAATTGGCCCGGCGCAGTTTTTGTTTCCGATCTACCAGTCAAATTTTAGCCCATTCCGACACAGTCGCGAAAAATTACGAAATTCCCCCGGCCCGATTTTTATTTCCGATCAACCTGCCAAATTTAAGCCCATTCCGACACAGTCGCGTAAAATGAGGAAATTGCCCATGGAGCGATTTTTTTTTCCAATCAACCAGACAAGTTTTAGCCCATTCCGACACAGTCGGGAAAAATGACGAAATTACCTCGGCGCGGTTTTTGTTTCCGATCTACCAGTCAAATTTTAGCCCATTCCGACACAGTCGCGAAAAATGCCGAAATTGCCCCCGGCGCGATTTTTATTTCCGATTCAACTTGCAAAATTTAAGCCCATTCCGACATAGTCGGGTAAAATGACGAAAATGCCCCCGGTGCGATTTTTATTTCCGATCAACCAGTCAAATTTTAGCCGATTTCGACACAGTCGCGAAAAATGACGAAATTGCCCGACGCGATTTTTATTTCCGATCAACCATTTTAATTTTAGCCAATTTCGACATAGCCGCGAAAAATGACGAAATTGCCCCCGGTGCGATTTTTATTTCCAAACAACCTGCCAAATTTAAGCCCATTTTGACAAAGTCGCGAAAAATGACGAAATTGACCACGGCGCGATTTTTTTTTCCGATTGACTAGTCAAATTTTTGCCCATTTCGTCACCGGCGCGATTTTTATTTCCGATCAACCTGCCAAATTTGAGCCCATTCTGACACAGTCGCGTAAAATGACGAAATTGCCGCGGAGCGATTTTTGTTTCCAATCGACCAGTCAAATTTCAGCCCATTCCGACACCGTCGTGAAAAATGACGAAATTGCTCCCGGCGCGATTTTTGTTTCCGATCAATCAGTCAAATTTTAGCCCATTCCGACACAGTCGCGAAAAATGATGAAATTGCCCCGGCGCGATTTTTGTTTCCAATCTACCAGTCAAATTTTAGCCCATTTCGACATAGTCGCGAAAAATGGCAAAATTGACCCGGCGCGATTTTTATTTCCGGTCAACCTGCCAAACTTAAGACCATTCCGACACAGTCGCGAAAAATGATGAAATTTCCCCGGCGCGGTTTTTGTTTCCGATCTACCAGTCAAATTTTAGCCCATTTCGACACTGTCGCGAAAAATGATGAAATTGCCCCCGGCGCGATTTTTATTTCCGATCAACCTGCCAAATTTAAGCCCATTCCGAAACAGTCGCGAAAAATAACGAAATTGTCCCGACGCGATTTTTTTTTCGATCTACCTGTCAAATTTTAGCCCATTCCGACACAGTCGCGAAAATGACGAAATTGCCTCCGGCGCGATTTTTTTTTCCGATCAACCTGCCAAATTTAAGCCCATTCTGACACAGTCGCGTAAAATGACGAAATTGCCTCCGGCGCGATTTTTATTTCCGATGAACCTGTCAAATTTTAGCCCTTTCCGACACGGTCGCGAAAAATGACGAAATTGCCCCCGGTGCGGTTTTTGTTTTCGATCAACTAGCCAAATTTAAGCGCATTCCGACACAGTCGCGAAAAATGACGAAATTACCCCCGGCGCGATTTTTATTTCCGATCAACCTGCCAAATTTAAGCCCATCCCGACACAGTCGCGAAAAATGACGAAATTTCCCGGGCACGATTTTTGTTTCCGATCTACCAGTCAAATTTTAGCCCATTCCGAAACAGTCGCGAAAAATTATGAAATTCCCCTCGGCCCGATTTTTATTTCCGATAAACCTGCCAAATTTAGGCCCATTCCGACACAGTCGCGTAAAATGACGAAATTGCCCCTGATGCGATTTTTGTTTCCGATCAATCAGTCAAATTTTAGCCCATTTCGACACAGTCTTGAAAAATGACGAAATTGCCCCCGACGCGATTTTTATTTCCGATCAACCTACCAAATTTAAGCCCATTTCGACACAGTCGCGAAAAATGACGATATTGCCCCGGTACGGTTTTTGTTTCCGATCTACCAGTCAAATTTTAGCCCATTCCGACACGGTCGCGAAAAATGACGAAGTTTCCCCCAACGCGATTTTTATTTCCGATCACCTTGCAAAATTTAAGCCCATTCTGACATAGTCGGGTAAAATGACGAAAATGCCCCCGGCGCGATTTTTATTTCCGATCAACCAGTCTAATTTTAGCCGATTTCGACACAGTCGCGAAAAATGACGAAATTGCCCCCGGTGTGATTTTTATTTCCGAACAACCTGCCAAATTTAGTCCCATTCCGACACAGTCGCGAAAAATGATGAAATTGCCCCTGGCGTGATTTTTGTTTCCAATCAACCAGACAAATTTTAGCCCATTCCGACACAATCGGGAAAATGACGAAATTGCCCTGGCGCGATTTTTGTTCTCGATCAACTGGTCAAATTTTATCCCATTCCGACACCGTCGAGAAAAATGACGAAATTGCCCCCGGCGCGATTTTTATTTCCGATCAACCATTTTAATTTTAGCCAATTTCGACACAGCAGCGAAAAATGACGAAATTGCCCCTGGCGCGATTTTTTTCCGATCGACCAGTCAAATTTTAGCCCATTTCGAAACAATCGCGAAAAATGACGAAATTGGCCCCGGCGCAATTTTTATTTCTGATCCACCTGCCAAATTTAAGCCCGTTTCGACACAGTCGCGAAAAATGACGAAATTGCCACCGGCGAGATTTTTGTTTCCGATCAACCAGTCAAATTTTAGCCCATTTCCATACAGTCGCGAAAAATGACGAAATAGCCCACGACGCGATTTTTATTTCCGATCAACCTAACAAATTTAAGCCCATTCCGATACAGTCGCGTAAAATGACGAAATTACCCCCGACGCGAATTTTATTTTCGAACAACCAGTTAAATTTTAGCCCATTACGACACAGTCGCGAAAAATGGAGAAATTGCCCCCGGCGTGATTTTTATTTCCGATCAACCTGCCAAATTTAAGCCCATTCCGACACAGTCGCGTAAAATGACGAAATTGCCCACGACGCGATTTTTGTTTCCGATCAATCAGTCAAATTTTAGCCCATTTCGACACAGTCGCGAAAAATGACGAAATTGCCCCCGGCACGATTTTTATTTCCGATCCACCTGCCAAATTTAAGCCCGTTTCGACATAGTCGCGAAAAATGACGAAATTGCCCCCGGTGAGATTTTTGCTTCCGATCAACCAGTCAAATTTTAGCCCATTTCGACACAGTCGTGAAAAAATACAAAATAGCCCCCGGCGCGATTTTTATTTCCGATCAACCTGCCAAATTTAAGCCCATTCCGACACAGTCGCCAAAAATGACGAAATTGCCCCCGGTGCGATTTTTATTTCCGATCAACTTGCAAAATTTAAAACCATTGGGACACAGTGGCGTAAAATGATGAAATTGCCCCCGGCGCGATTTTTATTTCCGATCAGCCAGTCAAATTTTAGCCAATTTCGACACAGTGGCAAAAAATGATGAAATTGCCCCCGGCGCGACTTTTATTTCCGAACAATCTGCCAAATTTAAGCGCATTCCGACACAGTCGCGAAAAATGACGAAATTGCAAACGGCGCGATTTTTTTCCCGATCGACCAGTCAAATTTTAGACCATTTCGAAACAGTCGCGAAAAATGACGAAATTGGCCCCGGCGTGATTTTTATTTCCGATCCACCAGCCAAATTTAAGCCCGTTTCGGCACAGTCGCGAAAAATGGCAAAATTGCCCCCGGCGTGATTTTTATTTCCGATCAACTTGCAAAATTTAAAACCATTCCGACACAGTCGCGTAAAATGACGAAACTACCCTCGGCGCGATTTTTATTTCCGATCAACCATTAAAATTTTAGCCAATTTCGACACAGTGGCGAAAAAAGACGAAATTACCCCCGGCGCGATTTTTATTTCCGAACAACCTGCCAAATTTAAGCCCATTCCGACACAGTATCCAAAAATGATGAAATTGCCCCGGCGCGATTTTTGTTTCCGATCTACCAGTCAAATTTTAGCCCATTTCGACACTGTCGCGAAAAATGATGAAATTGCCCCCGGCACGATTTTTATTTCCGATCAACCTGCCAAATTTAAGCCCATTCCGAAACAGTCGCGAAAAATGACGAAATTGTCCCGACTCGATTTTTTTTCCGATCTACCTGTCAAATTTTAGCCCATTCCGACACAGTCGCGAAAACGATGAAATTGCCTCCGGCGCGATTTTTTTTCGATCAACCTGCCAAATTTAAGCCCATTCCGACACAGTCGCGTAAAATGACGAAATTGCCCCCGGCGCGATTTTAATTTCCGATGAACCAGTCAAATTTTAGCCCTTTCCGACACGGTCACGAAAAATGAAAAAATTGCCCCTCGGCGGGATTTTTGTTTTCGATCAACTCGTCAAATTTAAGCGCATTCCGACACAGTCGCGAAAAATGACGAAATTGCCCCCGGCAAGATTTTAATTTCCGATCAACCCGCCAAATTTAAGCCCATTCCGACACAGTCGCGAAAAATGACGATACTGCCCCGGCACGTTTTTTGTTTCCGATCTACCAGTCAAATTGCAGCCCATTCCGACACAGTCGCAAAAAATGACGAAATTGCCCCCAACGCGATTTTATTTCCGATCAACTTGCAAAATTTAAGACCATTCCGACACAGTCGCGTAAAATGACGAAATTGCCCCCGGCGCGATTTTTATTTCCGATCAACCAGTCAAATTTAGCCAATTTTGACACAGTGGCGAAAAATGACGAAATTGCCCCCGACGCGATTTTTATTTTCGAACAACCTTCCAAATTTAAGCACATTTCGACACAGTCGCGAAAAATGACGAAATTGCAAAAGGCGCGATTTTTTTTCCGATCGACCGGTCAAATTTTAGCCCATTTCGAAACAGTCGCGAAAAATGACGAAATTGGCCCTGGCGGGATTTTTATTTCCGATCCACCTGCCAAATTTAGGCCCGTTTCGACACAGTCGTGAAAAATGACTAAATTGCCCACGGCGAGATTTTTGTTTCCGATCAACCAGTCAAATTTTAGCCCATTTCGATACAGTCGCGAAAAATGACGAAATAGCCCCCGGCGCGATTTTTATTTCCGATCAACCTGCCAAATTTAAGCACATTCCGATACAGTCGCGTAAAATGACGAAATTGCCCTCGGCGCGATTTTTATTTCCGATCAACCAGTTAAATTTTAGCCCATTACGACACTGCCGCGAAAAATGGAGAAATTGCCCCCGACGCGATTTTTATTTCCAATCAACCTGCCAAATTTAAGCCCATTCCGACACAGTCGCGTAAAACGATGAAATTGCCCACGACGCGATTTTTCTTTCCGATCAATCAGTCAAATTTAAGCCCATTTCGACACAATCGCGAAAAATGACAAAATTGCCCCCGGCTAGATTTTTGTTTCCGATCAACCAGCCAAATTTTAGCCCATCTCGACACAGTCGCGAAAAATGACGAAATAGCCCCCGGCGCGATTTTTATTTCCGATCAACCTGCCAAATTTAAGCCCTTTCCGACACAGTCGCGAAAAATGACGAAATTGCCCCCGACGCGATTTTTATTTCCGATCAACTCGTAAAATTTAAAACCATTCCGACACAGTCGCTTAAAATGACGAAATTACCCCCGGTGAGATTTTTATTTCCGATCAACCAGTCAAATTTTAGCCAATTTCGACAAAGTGGCGAAAAATGACGAAATTGCCGCCGGCGCGATTTTTATTTCCGAACAACCTGCCAAAATTTATGCCCATTCCGACACAGTCGCAAAAAAATGACGAAATTGCAAACGGCGCGATTTTTTTCCTATCGTCCAGTCAAATTTTAGCCCATTTCGAAACAGTCGCGAAAAATGACATAATTGGCCCCGGCGCGATTTTTATTTCCGATCCACCTGCCAAATTTTTGCCCGTTTCGACACAGCCGCAAAAAATGACGAAATTGCCCCCGGCGAGATTTTTATTTCCGATAAACCTGCCAAATTTAAGCCCATTTCGACACAGTCGCGAAAAATGATGTAATTGCCCCTGGCGCGATTTTTATTTCCGATCAACTTGCAAAATTTAAGCCCATTCCGACACAGTCGCGAAAAATGATGTAATTGCCCCTAGCGCGATTTTTATTTCCGATCAACTTGCGATATTTAAGCCCATTCCGACACAGTCGCGAAAAATGATGTAATTGCCCCGGCGCGGTTTTTGTTTCCGATCAACTTGCAAAATTTAAGCCCATTCCGACACAGTCGTAAAAAATGAGGAAATTGCCCCGGCGCGATTTTTATTTCCGATGAACCAGTCAAATTTTAGCCATTCCGACACGATCGCGAAAAATGACAAAATTGCCCCCTGGGCGGTTTTTGTTTTCGATCAACTTGCCAAATTCAAGCCCATTCCGACAAACTCGCAAAAAATGACGAAATTGCCCCGGCGCGATTTTTGTTTCTGATCTACCAGTCAAAATTTAGCCCATTCCGACACAGTCGCGAAAAATGACGAAATTGCACCCGGTGCGATTTTTATTTCCTATCAACCTGCCAAATTTAAGGCCATTCCGACACCGTTGCGAAAAATGACGAAATTGCACCGGCGCGATTTTTATTTCCGGTCAACCTGCCAAATTTAAGCCCATTCCGTCACAGTCGCGTAAAATGACGAAATTGCCCCCAGTGCGATTTTTGTTTCTGATCAACCAGTCAAATTTTAGCCCATTTCGACACAGTCGTGAAAAATGATGAAATTGCCCCCGGCGCGATTTTTATTTCCGATCAACCTTCCAAATTTAAGCCCATTCCGACACAGTCGCGAAAAATGAGGAAATTACCCCGGCGCAGTTTTTGTTTCCGATCTACCAGTCAAATTTTAGCCCATTCCGACACAGTCGCGAAAAATTACGAAATTCCCGCGGCCCGATTTTTATTTCCGATCAACCTGCCAAATTTAAGCCCATTCCGACACAGTCGCGTAAAACGAGGAAATTGCCCATGGCGCGATTTTTTTTTCCAATCAACCAGACAAATTTTAGCCCATTCCGACACAGTCGGGAAAAATGACGAAATTACCTCGGCGCGGTTTTTGTTTCCGATCTACCAGTCAAATTTTAGCCCATTCCGACACAGATGCGAAAAATGCCGAAATTGCCCCCGGCGCGATTTTTATTTCCGATCAACTTGCAAAATTTAAGCCCATTCCGACATAATCGGGTAAAATTACGAAAATGCCCCCGGTGCGATTTTTATTTCCGATCAACCAGTCAAATTTTGGCCAATTTCGACACAGTCACGAAAAATGACGAAATTGCCCCCGGCGCGATTTTTATTTCCGATCAACCACCTTAATTTTAGCCAATTTCGACACAGCCGCGAAAAATGACGAAATTGCCCCCGGTGCGATTTTTATTTCCGAACAACCTGCCAAATTTAAGCCCATTTTGACAAAGTCGCGAAAAATGACGAAATTGACCACGGCGCGATTTTTTTTCCGATCGACTAGTCAAATTTTTGTCCATTTCGTCACCGGCGCGATTTTTATTTCCGATCAACCTGCCAAATTTGAGCCCATTCTGACACAGTCGCGAAAAATGATGAAATTGCCCCCGGCGCGATTTTTATCTCCGATCAACCTGCCAAATTTGAGCCCATTCCGACACAGTCGCAAAAAATGATGAAATTGCCCCGGCGCGATTTTTGTTTCCAATATACCAGTCAAATTTTAGCCCATTTCGACACAGTCACGAAAAATGGCAAAATTGCCCCCGGAGCGATTTTTATTTCCGATCAACCTGCCAAACTTAAGACCATTCCGACACAGTCGCGAAAAATGATGAAATTTCCCTGGCGCGGTTTTTGTTTCCGATCTACCAGTCAAATTCTAGCCCATTTCGACACTGTCGCGAAAAAAGATGAAATTGCCCCCGGCGCGATTTTTATTTCCGATCAACCTGCCAAATTTAAGCCCATTCCGAAACAGTCGCGTAAAATGACGAAATTGCCCCCGGCGCGATTTTTATTTCCGATCAACCTGCCAAATTTAAGCCCATCCCGACACAGTCGCGAAAAATGACGAAATTCCCCCCGGCGCGATTTTTATTTCCGATCAACCTGCCAAATTTAAGCCCATCCCGACACAGTCGCGAAAAATGACGAAATTCCCCCCGGCGCGATTTTTATTTCCGATCAACCTGCCAAATTTAAGCCCATCCCGACACAGTCGCGAAAAATGACGAAATTGCCCCCGGCGCGATTTTTATTTCCGATGAACCTGTCAAATTTTAGCCCTTTCCGACACGGTCGCGAAAAATGACGAAATTGCCCCCCGGTGCGGTTTTTGTTTTCGATCAACTCGCCAAATTTAAGCGCATTCCGACACAGTCGCGAAAAATGACGAAATTACCCCCGGCGCGATTTTTATTTCCGATCAACCTGCCAAATTTAAGCCCATCCCGACACAGTCGCGAAAAATGATGAAATTTCCCAAGCCCGATTTTTGTTTCCGATCTACCAGTCAAATTTTAGCGCATTCCGAAACAGTCGCGAAAAATTATGAAATTCCCCCCGGCCCGAATTTTATTTCCGATAAACCTGCCAAATTTAGGCCCATTCCGACACAGTCGCGTAAAATGACGAAATTGCCCCTGACGCGATTTTGGTTTCCGATCAATCAATCAAATTTTAGCCCATTTCGACACAGTCTTGAAAAATGACGAAATTGCCCCCGGTGCGATTTTTATTTCCGATCAACCTACCAAATTTAAGCCCATTTTGACACAGTCGCGAAAAATGACGATATTGCTCCGGTACGATTTTTGTTTCCGATCTACCGGTCAAATTTTAGCCCATTCCGACACGGTGGCGAAAAATGACGAAATTGCCCCCAACGCGATTTTTATTTCCGATCACCTTGCAAAATTTAAGCCCATTCCGACACAGTCGGGTAAAATGACGAAAATGCCCCCGGTGCGATTTTTGTTTCCGATCAACCAGTCAAATTTTAGCCCATTCCGATACAGTCGCGAAAAATGACGAAATTGCCCCCAACGCGATTTTTATTTCCGATCACATTGCAAAATTTAAGCCAATTCCGACATAGTCGGGTAAAATGACGAAAATGCCCCCGGCGCGATTTTTATTTCCGATCAACCAGTCAAATTTTAGCCGATTTCGACACAGTCACGAAAAATGACGAAATTGCCCCCGGTGCAATTTTTATTTCCGTACAACCTGCCAAATTTAATCCCATTCCGACACAGTCGCGAAAAAATGATGAAATTGCCCTTGGCGTGATTTTTGTTTCCAATCAACCAGACAAATTTTAGCCCATTCCGACACAATCAGGAAAATGACGAAATTGCCCTGGCGCGATTTTTGTTCCCGATCAACCGGTCAAATTTTATCCCATTCCGACACTGTCGAGAAAAATGACGAAATTGCCCCCGTCAGGATTTTTATTTCCGATCAACCAATTTAATTTTAGCCAATTTCGACACAGCCGCAAAAAATGACGAAATTGCCCCCGGTGCGTTTTTTATTTCCGAACAACCGGCCAAATTTAAGCACATTCTGACATAGTCGCGAAAAATGACGAAAATGACCACGGCGCGATTTTTTTTTCCGATCGACTAGTCAAATTTTTGCCCATTTCGTCACCGGCGCGATTTTTATTTCCGAACAACCGGCCAAATTTAAGCACATTCTGACATAGTCGCGAAAAATGACGGAATTGCCCCCGGCGTGATTTTTATTTCCGATCATTAGCCAATTTCGACACAGTCGCGAAAATGACGAAATTGCCTCCGGCGCGATTTTTTTTCCGATCAACCTTCCAAATTTAAGCACATTCTGACATAGTCGCGAAAAATGACGGAATTGCCCCCGGCGTGATTTTTATTTCCGATCATTAGCCAATTTCGACACAGTCGCGAAAATGACGAAATTGCCTCCGGCGCGATTTTTTTTCCGATCAACCTTCCAAATTTAAGCACATTCTGACATAGTCGCGAAAAATGACGGAATTGCCCCCGGCGTGATTTTTATTTCCGATCATTAGCCAATTTCGACACAGTCGCGAAAATGACGAAATTGCCCTCGTAGCGATTTTTATTTCTAATCAACCTGCCAAATTTAAGCCCATTCCGAAACATTCGCGAAAAATGACGAAATTGTCCCGACGCGATTTTTTTTTTTCCGATCTACCTGTCAAATTTTAACCCATTCCGACACTGTCGCGAAAATGACGAAATTGCCTCCGGCGCGATTTTTTTTCCGATCAACCTTCCAAATTTAAGCACATTTTGACACAGTCGCGTAAAATGACGAAATTGCCCCCGGCGCGATTTTTATTTCCGATGAAACTGTCAAATTTTAGCCCTTTCCGACACGGTCGCGAAAAATGACGAAATTGCCCCCCGGTGCGGTTTTTGTTTTCGATCAACTCGCCAAATTTAAGCGCATTCCGACACAGTCGCGAAAAATGACGAAATTACCCCCGGC
>NW_019254631.1:38069-39349 GCF_002742605.1 Olea europaea var. sylvestris
CCGGCGCGATTTTTATTTCCGATCAACCTGCCAAATTTGAGCCCATTCCGACACAGTAGCGAAAAATGACGAAATTTCCCAGGCGCGATTTTCGTTTCCGATCTACCAGTCAAAATTTAGCCCATTCCGAAACAGTCGCGAAAAATTATGAAATTCCCCCCGGCCCGATTTTTATTTCCGATAAACCTGCCAAATTTAGGCCCATTCCGACACAGTCGCGCAAAATGACGAAATTGCCCCTGATGCGATTTTTGTTTCCGATCAATCAGTCAAATTTTAGCCCATTTCGACACAGTCTTGAAAAATGACGAAATTGCCCCCGACGCGATTTTTATTTCCGATCAACCTACCAAATTTAAGCCCATTTCGACACAGTCGCGAAAAATGACGATATTGCCCCGGCACGGTTTTTGTTTCCGATCTACCAGTCAAATTTTAGCCCATTCCGACACGGTCGCGAAAAATGACGAAGTTGCCCCCAACGCGATTTTTATTTCCGATCACCTTGCAAAATTTAAGTCCATTCTGACATAGTCGGGTAAAATGACGAAAATGCCCCCGGCGCGATTTTTATTTCCGATCAACCAGTCAAATTTTGGCCGATTTCGACACAGTCACGAAAAATGACGAAATTGCCCCCGGCGCGATTTTTATTTCCGATCAACCATTTTAATTTTAGCCAATTTCGACACAGCCGCGAAAAATGACGAAATTGCCCCCGGTGCGATTTTTATTTCCGACGAACATGCCAAATTTAAGCCCATTTTGACAAAGTCGCGAAAAATGACGAAATTGACCACGGCGCGATTTTTTTCCGATCGACTAGTCAAATTTTTGCCCATTTCGTCACCGGCGCGATTTTTATTTCCGATCAACCTGCCAAATTTGAGCCCATTCTGACACAGTCGCGAAAAATGATGAAATTGCCCCCGGCGCGATTTTTATCTCCGATCAACCCGCCAAACTTGAACCCATTCCGACACAGTCGCGAAAAATGATGAAATTTCCCAGGCGCGATTTTTGTTTCCGATCTACCAGTCAAATTTTAGCCCATTTCGACACTGCCGCGAAAAAAGATGAAATTGCCCCCGGCGCGATTTTTATTTCCGATCAACCTGCCAAATTTAAGCCCATTCCGAAACAGTCGCGAAAAATGACGAAATTGACCCGACGCGATTTATTTTTCCGATCTACCTCTCAAATTTTAGCCCATTCCGACACAGTCGCGAAAATGACGAAATTGCCTCCGGCGCGATTTTTTTTCCGATCAACCTGCCAAA
>NW_019254632.1:0-1181 GCF_002742605.1 Olea europaea var. sylvestris
CATCTGAGTGGTTAGCACCAACCAAGACAACACAGAGAAGATTACTACCTTCAGAAACATGAATTTGGACAATAGCTAAAGCTACCTAATATCCTTGTAAACCACTCACAAAGCTCCTACCTATGTGAGACAGGGTGTTGGAGGAGACACGAATATAGAGAACTTTAAATTAGGCAAATTTACCTCAAACACGAGGAAGAGAGAATACACCAATAGCTGAATAACATTTAACAGCTCACCTTGAGATGGGTCAGATGGCTCAGGTATGTCAATCCAGTCGTAGGATTTTACATGTAATGAACCATATAGCAGCTTACCAAACACTGTCATCCCAGGATGATTGTGAAGAGGAAGGATAGATGAAGGTGGCATGCAAAATATTCCCATCTGCAGGAAATATTTTTCTCTCAATTATACGATTATATAGTTTCAAAAACAGAAATTGCACATAAACCACCACCATAATCAAAATCATGTTGACCGCAAGCAAAGATTATAAAAAATGTAATGAACCAATGAGAAGATACTTACAGAGAAGCTATCACATTCATGCAGGTGCAGGTATTTGATTGGCGGCAGTGATCGACGCCCCCCACCATTGCGTTCATTCGAGGAATCTTTCCACCCACGAACTTGTTTTTCTTCTTGCTCAAGACCTACATCAGCAGGCTTGATTTTGTCTGAGACCAAAAGAAAATACAATGTTAACGGACATTATTGCTAGCAAATCAAGGACTGAATATAGAACTAAGAATAAGAATGTCAGACAATCAAAAACAAACAAAAGGTGTAAAATGGTAAAGCATTATCAATAGATAATGTGGCCTTTAGCTAAATATTTCATGATAAATGAAGGGGAAAATATTAGATACAGACTTCTGCCAAAACTAGAAGGTCAGAAATATGCATGAATATCAGCAGCCAGCAAGAAGCACAGCCCGAATCTTCTTTCCAAGAAATCACTTCATAAACTTAAATAGTATTGAATATTGCCTTGACACATTTTCTGTCAGGATGATAATCAGAGATTCTGGACAGATAGTATGAGACTCGAATATGATTATGTAGCTGAGTTCAGCATCAGTCAAAGTTTTTATCATAAAACTACAACAATGCACTACATATCAAAAATAAAAATCGTGTAATGTTCGTTTCTTGTTTCTATAGTACACACACACACA
>NW_019254633.1:0-1181 GCF_002742605.1 Olea europaea var. sylvestris
CGGGGCAATTTCGTCATTTTTCTCGACTGTGCCGGAATTGGCTGAAATTTGGCAATTTGATCGGAAATAAAAATCGCGCCGTGAGCAATTTTGTCATTATTCTCGACTGTGTCGGAATGGGCTCAAATTTGACAGGTTGATCGGGAAACAAAAATAGCGCCGGGTGTAATTTCGTCATTTTTCGCGACTTTGTCGGAATTGCCTAAAATTTGACTGGTTGATCGGAAACAAAAATCGCGCCGGGGGCAATTTCGTCATTTTTCTCGACTGTGTCGGAATTGGCTGAAATTTGGCAGTTTGATCGGAAATAAAAATCGTGCCGGCGGCAATTTCGTCATTTTTCTCGACTGGTCGGAATGGGCTCAAATTTGACAGGTTGATTGGAAACAAAAATCGCGCCGGGGGCAATTTTGTCATTTTTCTCTACTGTGTCGAAATTGGCTTAAATTTGGCAGTTTGATCAGAAATAAAAATAACGCCGACTGCAATTTCGTCATTTTCCCGACCGTGTCGGAATGGGCTCAAATTTGACAGGTTTATCTGGAACAAAAATCGCGCCGGGGGCAATTTCGTCATTTTCTCGACTGTGTCGGAATGGGCCCAAATTTGACAGGTTTATCGGGAACAAAAACCGCGCCGGGTGTAATATCATCATTTTTCGCGACTGTGTCGAAATTGGCTAAAATTTGAATTGTTGATCGGAAACAAAAACGGCGCCGGGGGCAATTTCGTCATTTTTCTCGACTGTGTCAGAATTGGCAGAAATTTGGCAGTTTGATCTTAAATAAAAATCGCGTCGGGGGCAATTTCGTCATTTTTCTCGACTGTGTCGGAATTGGCTGAAATTTGGCGGTTTGATCGGAAATAAAAATCGCGCCGGGGGCAATTTCGTCATTTTTCCCGACTGTGTCGGAATGGGCTCAAATTTGACAGGTTGATTGGGGACAAAAATAGCGCCGGGTGTAATTTCGTCATTTTTCGCGACTGTGTCGAAATTGGATAAAATTTGACAGGTTGATCGGAAACAAAAATCGCGCCGGGGTCAATTTCGTCATTTTTCTCGGCTTTGTCGGAATGGGCTCAAATTTGACAGGTTTGTCGGGAACAAAAATCGCGCCACGGCAATTTCGTCATTTTTTGGGACTGTCTCGGAATTGGCTGAAATTTAACTTGTTGATCGG
>NW_019254634.1:0-1181 GCF_002742605.1 Olea europaea var. sylvestris
AATTATTAGAGGAATAAAAAAGTTTTCATTATTCATTTTATCTAAAAAATTTATTGTTGAAACTGATAATTCTCAAGTTGCAGAACTTATTAAAAATAAGTTACCTATAGAACCTCAATATAGAAGGTTACACAGATGGCAAGCATATTTATCATTCTACAATTTTGATATTATTCATATTAAAGAAATAAATAACTATCTTGCAGATTTTTTGAGCAGGAATTTGGAGATGGATAATATCAAAAATTTATTAATAGACGTCAACAGACGAATGAAATTCCTCATGGAAGAATCAGAAGATATGAAAATTGAAATTGAGCAATCAGAGCAAATGGCAGAATCTATCCAACAAAATGTCAAATTGTTGGTGGAAATCTCTAATTCTCATTCCAAATATACCAAAGAATTGAATGACAGAATTGTTGATATTACTTCACAATTCGAGTCATTAAATACCAAACAGGAAATACTAATTGATACAATCTCAAAAATACAAACAGGTATACAGCCAGGAAGCAGCAGTGGACCCAGCAATATCAAACGAGACATAGCAAGTCCCCGGAAGGTGACTATAAAAAATGGTGAAGAATATACAAGAGTTATCAGAATCAAAACTGATGAAGATGATTATACCCCTTTATCATCAAAAGAAGAAGAATATAGATCATTTGCCAAAATTGTTTATGAATTGGAAGAAAATGAATCATATTTTATTGCATCGGGAGATCATGTTTATCCCACATTAATAATTACCAAAGATGCAGACCCTTTCATGGTCAAAATGGCAGCAGATTATGGATTTCTGAATTTGATTTATCCAGGAAAAGATTTAAAAGAAATTGAAAATTTTGATGATATATTCAGGGCAGAAGTTTCAAAATTTGCCCAAGGGAGATCGATTTATATCAAATTTTATTCAATAAGTCCCGAGGTTGATGGAAGGATATATTATCCTGCTGAACATATCATTACAATTGGATATGTTGGCCGAGATTTCCAGATTGAAGTTGGCCGAAATAATAAACCATTGCCTAAAATCAATAAATCATGGGTAAAATTCCGAAGAGTTTTGGGGATGAAAGTTCTTTACAACATTATAAAGAACTTATATGATAAAAAATTCAGATGCTTGTGTCAATATGAAGGATGGACACTCCTTACGAATAATGGAAAAGAAAAAT
>NW_019254635.1:0-1181 GCF_002742605.1 Olea europaea var. sylvestris
GGGGCGATTTCGTCATTTTTTCGAAGGTGTTGGAATGGGCAAAAATTTGACAGATTGATCGGAAACAAAAATCGCGCCGGTGGCAAATTCGTCATTTTTTGCGACAGTGTCGAAATCAGCTAAAATTTGAATGATTGATGGGAAACAAAAATCGCGCAGGGGCAATTTCGTCTTTTTTCGTTACGGTGTTGGAATCGGCTAAAATTTGACGGAATGATGGGAAACAAAAATCGCGCCGTGGGCAATTTCGTCATTTTTCGCGACGGTGTCGAAATCGGCTAAAATTTGACCGATGGATGGGAATCAAAAATCGCGCAGGGGCAAATTCGTCATTTTTGGTGACGGTGTCGGAATCGGCTAAAAGTTGACCGATGGATGGGATTCAAAAATCGCGCAGGGGCAAATTCGTCATTTTTCGTGACGGTGTCGGAATCGGCTAAAAGTTGACCGATGGATGGGAATCAAAAATCTCGTCGGGGGCGATTTCGTTATTTTTCGCGACGGTGTCCAAATCGGCTAAAATTTGACTGATTGATGGGAATCAAAAATCGCGCAGGGGCAATTTCGTCATTTTTCGTGACGGTGTCGGAATCGGCTAAAATTTGACTGAATGATGGGAAACAAAAATCGCGGCGGGGGCGATTTCGTCATTTTTTGCGACGGTGTTGGAATGAGCAAAAATTTGACAGATTGATGGGAAACAAAAATCGCGCGGGGGCGATTTCGTCATTTTTCGCGACGGTGTTGGAATGAGCAAAAAGTTGACAGATTGATCGGAAACAAAAATCGCGCCGGAGTCAATTTCGTCATTTTTCGCGACAGTGTCGAAATCGGCTAAAATTTGACCCATTGATGAGAAACAAAAAAAGCGCAGGGGCAATTTCGTCTTTTTTCTTGACGGTGTCGAAATCGGCTAAAATTTGACTGATCGATGTGAAACAAAAATCGCGTCGGGGGCGATTTCGTAATTTTTCACGACGGTGTCGAAATTGGCTCAAATTTGACAGATTGATGGGAAACAAAAATCGCGTGGGGGCGATTTCGTCATTTTTCGCGACGGTGTCGAAATCGAGTAAAATTTGACCGATGGATGGGAATCAAAAATCGCGCAGGGGCAATTTCGTCATTTTTCGTGACGATGTCGGAATCGGCTAAAATTTGACTGATTGATGGGAAACAAA
>NW_019254636.1:0-1181 GCF_002742605.1 Olea europaea var. sylvestris
ATTTTTGCTTCCCATCAACCCGCCAAATTTCAGCCCATTCCGACACCGTCGCTAAAAATGACGAAATCTCCCTTGGTGTGGTTGTTGTTTCCGATCAACCTGCCAAATTTTAGCCCATTCCGACACCGTTACGAAAAATGACGAAATTACCCCCGGAGCGATTTTTGCTTCCAGTCAACTAGCCAAATTTCTGTCCATTCCGACACCGTCGCGAAAAATGACGAAATTACCCCCGACGCGATTTTTGTTTCCAGTCAACCCTTAAAATTTCAGCCCATTCCGACACCGTCGCGAAAAATGACGAAATTACCCTTAGCGCTGTTTCTGTTTCCGATCAACCTGTCAAATTTCAGACCATTCCGACACCGTCGCGAAAAATGGAGAAATTTCCCCCGGCGCAATTTTCATTTCCCATCAACCTGTAGAATTTTAGCCCATTCCGACACCGCCGCGAAAAATTACGAAATATCCCATGGCGCGATTTTTATTTTCGATCAACCTGTCAAATTTTAGCCCAATCTAACACCGTGGCGAAAAATGACGAAATTGCCCCTAGCGCGGTTTTTGTTTCCGATCAACCTATCAAATTTCTGCCCATTCTGACACCATCGCGAAAAGTGAAGAAATTTCCCCTGGCGCAATTTTCGTTTCCCATCAACCTGCAGAATTTTAGCCCATTCCAACACTGTCGCGAAAAATAACGAAATTTCCCCAAGCGCGATTTTTGTTTCCGATCAACTGTCAAATTTTTGCCCATTCCGACACCGTCGTGAAAAATGACGAAATTGCCCTTGACCGATTCCGACACCGTCGCGAAAAAAGACGAAATTGCCCCCGGCGCGATTTTTGCTTCCAATCAACCAGCCAAAATTCAGCTCATTCGGACACCGTCGCGAAAAATGACGAAATTGACCCCGGCGCGATTTTTGTTTCCTATCAACTTGTCAAATTTTAGCCCATTTCGACACCGTCGCGAAAAATGATGAAATTACCCATGGCACGATTTTTGTTTCCGATCAACCTGTCAAATTTTAGCCCATTCCGATACCGTCTCGAAAAATGACTAAATTGCCCCTGGGGCGGTTTTTGTTTCCCATCAATCTGTTAAATTTTAGCCCATTTCGACACCGTCGCGAAAAATGACGAAATTGCCGCTGGCACGATTTTTGTTTCCGATTAAC
>NW_019254637.1:0-1181 GCF_002742605.1 Olea europaea var. sylvestris
CAAAAAATGAAAGGTAGGGACGTTTTCCACAAAAACATCGAAAGGTAGGGATGTTTTGTGCTAATTATCCTTTAATGAATTATGGCTAAATGCTATGTATATTATGTTTGCTAGGTAAAGATAGATAAAATTAGCAAAATTGAAGAAAATGAACGAAAAAAGAGTGAAATTGCAAGAACTTCAAAGTTTGGAGACTAAAATGCAAATATTTAAAATTTGTGTCGGACCTCATGGAAAAGATCCGAGATTTCTAGGTGTCAATTGGACTAAAAAAGAAGACAAAGGAATTAAAAATGATTGATGAATGACCAAATTGCGCAGCTCTCACCACTGTAGTGTGACTAAGGCTTAGCAGCCTGTGCCACGCGTGGGCATGACATATAGCCATGCGCACGCGGGACTTCCTCAGGAGGGAAAGATTCAGTTTTTTATTTTTAAATCCAATCTTGTATGGAATGATCTCCTTGTCTCGTTTTAACCTACCAAAGATCGTCGACAGCGGTTCACAAAGTGAATTAATAAAATAGTTTGTGGTTGAAAAGCTCGAATTCAAGTTTAAAGGCCAAGAAATTTAAGAATCAAGATCTTTTCATTCTTTAATTTAGGTGATATCTTTTCATGGCATTGCATAATTTATATTTAAACATGCTAGGCTAAACTTTCTAGCGTATTGGATGATGATGATAATGTTGGACTATTTTTAATTCAAAGAACGAGTAGTTTAGTTACTTCTCGTGTTCTTGATTGATTATGTATGATCATTTCGTTATTTGATGCTTGCATAATATTTAGATGATTAATTGGTCATTGTTCTGTTAGGAGACTCATAATAGATTTAAAATATTGCATAATTGACACACGCGGACACAGATGTTAAGAATAACTTTTGTGGCTTATGCAATATCATTTGATATTCGTGTAGTTGAATGCATTTCTTCGCATATGAACTCGGATTAGGAATAAGATATTGTTGAGAAAAATGTAGGGAAATTTGAAAACTTAATGAACTCCAAGGCACGAAAAACATTATCTTTTAAGAGATGTTTATCCCATATCCAATGAAGTTACAACTAGGGTATGATAAAAAATCTCTCTCAAGATACAATGGAGGCGTTTGATTCAAATTGTGACTATTTGATCAAACCAAGAAGACACTCGAAAAGAACTGATGATGCCAAGAG
>NW_019254638.1:0-1181 GCF_002742605.1 Olea europaea var. sylvestris
ATGTAGCGACCGTTTTGGATTCAACTCACTACTTCGTCGTGACGTACGAGGGATTTTGGCCCTTTTTCGAAAGAATGAGCGCTTGTGTATTTAGAACGCCTGGATAGTCGGCAGACGAAGAATTGAGCGTGACTTTTGCGCACGGTGTCCGCTTTGGGCCCATAAGAAGTTTTTTGAAATGCGACCGTTTTGGATTGAACTCACCACTTCGTCCTGACGTACGAGGGATTTTGGCCCTTTTTCGAAAGAATGAGCGCTTGTGTATTTAGAACGCCTGGATAGTCGGCAGACGAAGAATTGAGCGTGACTTTTGCGCACGGTGTCCGCTTTGGGCCCATAAGAAGTTTTTGGAAATGTAGCGACCGTTTTAGATTGAACTCACTACTTCGTCATGACGTACAAGGGATTTTGGCCATTTTTTGAAAGAATGAGCGCATGTATATTTAGAATGCTTGGAGAGTCGGCAGATGAAGAATTGAGCATAACTTTTGCACACGGTGTCCGCTTTGGGCCCATAAGAAGTTTTTGGAAATGTAGCGACCGTTTTGGATTGAACTCACCACTTCGTCCTGACGTACGAGGGATTTTGCCGATTTTTTGAAAGAATGAGCACTTGCATATTTAGAACGCTTGGAGAGTCGATAGACTAAGAATTGAGCGTAACTTTTGCATACGATGTCCGTTTTCGGCCCACAAGAACTTTTTGGAAATGTCGTGGCCGTTTTGGATTGAGCTCACCACTTCGTCGTAACGTATTAGGGATTTCGGCCATTTTTTGAAAGAATGAGCACTTGCATATTTGGAACGCTTGGATTGTCGGCGTACGAAGAATTGAGCGTAACTTTTGCGCACGGCGCCCGTTTTGGTCGCATAATTACTTTTTCGAAATGTAGCGACCGTTTTGGATTGAACTCACTACTTCGTCGTGACGTACGAGGGATTTTGGCCCTTTTTCGAAAGAATTAGCGCTTGTGTATTTAGAACGCCTGGATAGTCGGCGGACGAAGAATTGAGCGTGACTTTTATGCACGGTGCCCGCTTTGGGCCCATAAGAAGTTTTTTGAAATGCGACCGTTTTGGATTGAACTCACCACTTCATTGTGACATACGACGGATTTCGGCCATTTTTCGAAAGAATGAGCACTTGCATATTTGGAACACTTGGATTGTCGGTGTACAAA
>NW_019254639.1:0-1181 GCF_002742605.1 Olea europaea var. sylvestris
AACTGCTAGTCTATTTCGATTGGAATCGAACCAATGAAAAGTGGGTTTCGATTTCATGATAACTTCGAGTTTGTTCATTTTTGACGAATTGCTAGTCTAATTCGGTTGGAGTCCAGCCAATGAAAAGTGTTTTTCGATTTCATGATACCTTGGGGTTTGGTCATTTTTTGCAAATTGCTAGTCTAATTCGATTGGAATTAAGCCAATGAAAAGTGGTTTACGATTTCATGATAACTTCGGTTTTCTTCATTTTCGACGAACTGCTAGTCTAATTCCATTGGAATTGAGCCAATGAAAAGTGGTTTTTGATTTCATGATAACCTCGGGTTTGATCGTTTTTGGCCAATTGCTAGTCTAATTCGATTGGAATCCAGCCAATGAAAAGAGGTTTCTGATTTCACGATAACTTCAGGTTTGTTCATTTTTTGGCGAATTGCTAGTCTAATTCGATTGGAATGGAGCCAATGAAAGGTCGTTTTTGATTTCACGATAACTTTGGGTTTGTTCGTTTTTGGCCAATTGCTAGTCTAATTCGATTGGAATCGAGCCAATGAAAACTGATTTTTGATTCATCATAACTTCGGGTTTGTTCGTTTTTGGCACATTGCTAGTCTAATTCGATTGGAATCGAGCCAATGAAAAGTGGTTTTGGATTTCACGATAACTTTGGGTTTGATCGTTTTCGGCGAACTGCTTGTCTAATTCGATTGGAATCGAGCCAATGAAAAGTGGGTTTTGATTTCATGTTAACTTCAGGTTTGTTCGTTTTCGGCTTATTGCTAGTCTGATTCGATTGGAATCGAGCAAATGAAAACTGGTTTTTGATTTCATGATAACTTCGAATTTGTTCGTTTTTGGCGAATTGCAAGTCTAATTCGATTGGAATCGAGCAAATGAAAAGTGGTTTTTAATTTCATGATATCTTCGGGTTTGATCATTTTCTACGAATTGCTAGTCTAATTCGATTGGAATTGAGCCAATGAAAAGTGGTTATGATTACATGATAACTTCGGGTTGTTTCGTCCTTAGCAAATTGCCAGTCTTATTCGATTGGAATTGAGCCAATGAAAAGTGGTTTTTGTTTTCACGATAACCTCAGGTTTGATCATTTTTGGAAAATTGCTAGTCTAATTCGATTGGAATGCAGCCAATGAAAAGTGGTTTTTGATTTCATGATAACT
>NW_019254640.1:0-1181 GCF_002742605.1 Olea europaea var. sylvestris
CGATATGGGACGAGAGTTGACAGGGAGGGTTGACGATCTATCCCATGATGTTGGAATACTACAGTCTTCCGTTGTCGACCTTCTAGATACAGTAGCGGCGCTTAGGGGAGATTTAGCCGGCAGACGATGGGGGGACAGAGGGGATGGCGGAGACCATGATCGAGAGGGTGGCAGAGATGGTGATGGAGAGGGGGGTCACCCACATTTTTGGCGTGATGAGACATTGGAGTCCTTGTGGTTGTCTATGGAGAGGGTGGCCCCAATGGGGATGGGAGAGGGGACTACGGAGGGGATGGCCCCAACGGGAGGGGCGGAGGAGGTGACCCCGGAGGTCGAGAGGACGCCCGGCGTGATTGAGGGTAAGAGACATGCTGTTGATAAGACGGAGCAGTTGGTCGGCAAGAGATTAAGAGTGCCGTCATAGTATGTTGTTTTCCTCTTCACGGCTGAGGCCAAGAGGAGGACGTTCATCGATGGGACGTACCCGAACTTATTCGGAGAGGTGGACAATGCCAAGTGGAAAGCGTTCGAGACAGAGTGGAGGAGAATTATCCCCGGGTAAGTATTGTATGATTTTAATAAAGCACTGTACACTAACTCGTCTACGCTTATTTTAATATTTCCCTGTTTTTTACAGAGCTAGCCGCACGATAGGACAAAGGACGATCTCGGACCCTTACAAGTGGTTCCACAATATCACCACTGCGGGAGCTTGGCTCGCCGACGATGTAAGTGAACTATTCATTTCGTGTTTTTCATGTATATGTGACCTTGTGTTTATTAAATGAATAACTCATACTTTTTCGGTGTTTCCTGCTGCAGCACATCGACCTGGCCATGGACTTGCTGCGAGATCGAGCTCAAAGACATCCAAAATCATTTGATGTCCACGGTCAAGTCATATTAAACACCGAGTTCCTGGGTGCCGTTACCATAGAGTATCAGTCGCTCGTGCCGTTACCGTAGAGTATCAGTCGCTCGCACATATGGGTAACGAGTACACGGTGCCAGAATATATGCTCGAGTGGGTGATAGGACTGTCACCGAGTGTCGGGGAAAATCATGGGAGGATTGTACACATATGTACATTCCAGCGTACATCAATAAACACTATGTTACGCTGGAGATCGTTTTTGTTGACTCGACTATATATGTGTACGACCCAGATCATTCATGTTTGA
>NW_019254641.1:0-1181 GCF_002742605.1 Olea europaea var. sylvestris
TAAACGAACAAACCCGAAGTTATAATGAAATCAAAAACCTCTTTTCATTGGCTCGATTCCAATCGAATTTGACTAGCAATTCGTAAAAAACGAACAAACGCGAATTTATCATGAAATCAAAAATCACTTTTCATTGACTCGATTCCAATCGAATTTTACTAGGAATTCGCCAAAAACAAAAAAACCCGAAGTTATCATGAAATCAAAAACTACTTTTCAATGACTCGATTCCAATCGAATTTGACCAGCAATTATCCAAAAATGAACAAACCCAAAGTTATCATGAAATCAAAAACCACTTTTCATTGACTCGATTCCAATCGAATTTGACTAGCAATCCGCCAAAAATGAACGAACCCGAAGTTATCGTGAAATCAAAAACCACATTCCATTGACTCGATTCCAATCGAATCAGACTAGCAATTCCCCAAAAACGAAAAAATCCGATGTTTACATGAAATCAAAACCCCCTTTTCAATGACTCGATTCCAATCGAATTGGACTAGTAATTCGCCAAAAACGAACAAACCCGAAGTTATCATGAAATCAAAACCCACTTTTCATTGGCTCAATCCCAATCGAATTAGACTGGCAATTCGCCAAAAACTACCAAACCCGAAGTTAGCATGAAATCAAAAATTGCTTTTCGTTGGCTCGATTCCAATTGAATTTTACTAGCAATTCACCAAAAACGAGCAAACCCGAAGTTATCATGAATTCAAAAATCACTTTTCATTGGCTCGATTCCAATCGAATTTGACTAGCAATTCGCCAAAAACGAACAAACCCGAAGTTATCATGAAATCAAAAACCACTTTTCATTGGCTCGATTCCAATCGAATTTGACTAGCAATTCGCAAAAAATGAAAAAACCTGAAGTTATCATGAAATCAAAAACCACTTTTCCTAGGCTCGATTCCAATCGAATTTGACTAACAATTCACGAAAAATGAAAAACGCAGTAGTTATCATGAAATCAATAACTACTTTTCATTGACTCGATTCCAATCGAATTTGACCAGTAATTCGCCAAAAAGAACAAACCCGAAGTCATCATGAAATCAAAAACTACTTTTCAATGACTCGATTCCAATCGAATTTGACTAGTAATTCGCCAAAAACGAACAAGCCCGATGTATTCATCAAATCAAAATCCACTTTTCATTGGCTCTAATCCAACT
>NW_019254642.1:0-5623 GCF_002742605.1 Olea europaea var. sylvestris
GACACTATCGCGATAAATGAAGAAATTGCCCTTGGCGCGATTTTTATTTCCAATCAAACTGTCAAATTTCAGCCCATTCCGACACCGTCGCGACAAATGATGAAATTGCCCCTGGCGCGATTTTTGTTTCCAATGAACTTGCCAAATTTTGGCCCATAATGACACCGTCGCGAAAAATGATGAAATTACCACTGGTCCAGTTATTATTTCCGTTCAACCTGTCAAATTTTAGCCCATTCTGACACCGTCGCGACAAATGACAAAATTGCCCACGGTACGATTTTTGTTTCCAATCAACCTGCAAATTTTGCCAAATTCCGACACCGTCGCGACAATGACGAAACTGCCCCTGGCGTGACTTTAGTTTCCAATTTGCCTATCAAATTTCAGCCCATTCCGACACAATCGAGACAAACAACGAAATTGCCCCTAGCGCAATTTTTGTTTCCAATCAACCAGCCAAAATTCAACCCATTCCGACACCGTCACGAAAAAAACAAAATTGCCCCTGGCGCGATTATTGTTTCCAATAAACTTGCCAAATTTCAGGCCATTCTAACACCGTCAGGAAAAATGACGAAATTGTCCCTGGCGCAAGTTTCGTTTCCGATCAAACTGTCAAAATTTTTGCCCATTCCGACACCGTCGTGAAAAATGACAAAATTGTCCCCGGCGCGATTTTTGTTTCCAATCAACCTGGCAAATTTCAGCCCATTCCGACACCGTCGCGACAAATGACGAAATTGCCCCTAGCGCGATTTTTGTTTCCAAACAACCTGCCAGATTTCAATCTATTCTGACACCGTCACGAAAAATGACGAAATTGTCCCTGGCGTGGCTTTTGTTTCCGATCAACCTGTCAAATTTTAGCCCATTCCGGCAATATCTCGACAATTGATAAAATTGCCCCCGGCGCGATTTCTTTTTCCAATCAACCTACCAAATTTTAGCCCATAACGACACTATTGCGATAAATGACGAGATTGCCCCTGGCACGATTTTTGTTTCCAATCAAATTGTCAAATTTTAGCCCATTTCAACACCGTTGCGACAAATGACAATATTGCTCCCGGCGAAATTTTTGTTTCCAATCGATTTGACAAATTTTCGCCCATTCCGACGCCATCGCGACAAATGACAAAATTGCCCCCGTGCGATTTTTGTTTCTGATCAACCGACCAAATTTTGGCAAATCCAACACCGTCGCGACAAATGATGAAATTGCCCTTATCACGATTTTTATTTCCAATCAACCCGCCAAATTTCAGCCCATTCCGACACAATCGAGACAAACGACGAAATTGCCCCTGGCCGATTTTTGTTTCCAATCAACCTGCAAAATTTTAACCCATTCTGACACTGTCGCGACAAATGATGAAATTGCCCCAGGCACGATTTTTGTTTTCCAATCAACCTGCAAAATTCCAGCCCATTCCGACACCGTCGCGACAAATGACAATATTGCCCCTAGCGCAATTTTTGTTTCCAATCGACCTGTCAAATTTCAGCCCATTCCGACACTATCGCGATAAATGAAGAAATTGCCCTTGGCGCGATTTTTATTTCCAATCAAACTGTCAAATTTCAGCCCATTTCGAACAACGTCGCGAAAAATGACGAAATTGCCCCTGGCGCGATTTTTGTTTCCAATCAACTTGCCAAATTTTGGCCCAAAATGACACCGTCGTGAAAAATGATGAAATTGCCACTGGTCCAATTATTATTTCCGATCAACCTGTCAAATTTTAGCCCATTAAGACACTGTCGCGACAAATGACAAAATTTCCCACGGTACGATTTTTGTTTCCAATCAACCTGCCAAAATTTTGCAAATTTCGACACCGTCGCGACAATGACGAAACTGCCCTTGGCGTGACTTTAGTTTCCAATTTGCCTGTCAAATTTCAGCCCGTTCCGACACAATCGAGACAAACAACGAAATTGCCCCTAGCGCAATTTTTGTTTCCAATCAACCAGCCAAATTTCAACCCATTTTGACACCGTCGCGAAAAAAACAAAATCGCCCCTGGCGCGATTATTGTTTCCAATAAACTTGCCAAATTTCAGGCCATTCTAACACCATCAGGAAAAATGACGAAATTGTCCCTGGCGCAAGTTTCGTTTCCGATCAAACTGTCAGATTTTTGCCCATTCCGACACCGTCGTGACAAATGACAAAATTGTCCCCGGCGTGATTTTTGTTTCCAATCAACCTGGCAAATTTCAGCCCATTCCGACACCGTCGCGACAAATGACGAAATTGCCCCTAGCGCGATTTTTGTTTTCAAACAACCTGCCAGATTTCAGTCTATTCTGACACCGTCACGAAAAATGACGAAATTGCCCCTGGCGTGGCTTTTGTTTCCGATCAACCTGTCAAATTTTAGCCCATTCCGGCAATATCTCGACAATTGACAAAATTGCCCTCGGCGCGATTTCTTTTTCCAATCAACTTGCCAAATTTTAGCCCATAACGACACTATTGCGATAAATGACGAGATTGCCCCTGGCACGATTTTTGTTTCCAATCAAACTGTCAAATTTTAGCCCGTTTTGACACCGTCGCGACAAATGACAATATTGGTCCCAGCGAAATTTTTGTTTCCAATCGATTTGACAAATTTTCGCCCATTCCGACACCATCGCGACAAATGACAAAATTGCCCCCGTGCGATTTTTGTTTCCAATCAACCTGCCAAATTTTGGCAAATCCGACGCCGTCGCGACAAATGACGAAATTGCCCTTATTGCGATTTTTATTTCCAATCAACCCATCAAATTTCAGCCCATTCCGACACCGTCGCGACAAATAACAAAATTGCCCTTGGCACGATTATTGTTTCCAATAAACTTGCCAAATTTCAGGCCATTCTAACACCGTCACGAAAAATGACATAATTGCCCCTGGCGCAGTTTTTGTTCCGATCAACCTCTTAAATTTTATCCCATTTCGACACCGTCGTGACAAATGACAATATTGTCCCCGACGCGATTTTGTTTCCAATCAACCTGCCAAATTTCAGCCCATTCGGACACTGTCGTGACGAATGACGAAATTGCCCTTAGCGCGATTTTTGTTTCCAAAAAACCTGCCAAATTTCAGCCCATTCCGACACCGTCGCTAAAAATGACAAAATTGCCCCTGGCGTGGCTTTTGTTTCCGATCAACCTGTCAAATTTTTACCCATTCCAATAATATCTCAACAAATGACAAAAATTGCCCCCGGCGCGATTTCTGTTTCCAATCAACCCACCAAATTTTAGCCCATTCCGACAATATCTCGACAAATGACAAAAATTGCCCCCGACACCATTTTTGTTTTCCAATCAACCTGCCAAATTTCAGCCCATTCCGACACCGTCGCGACAAATGACAATATTGCCCTTGGCGCGATTTTTGTTTCCAATCGATCTGTCAAATTTCAGCTCATTCCGACACTATCGCGATAAATGACGAAATTGCCCTTGGCGCGATTTTTATTTCCAATCAAACTGTCAAATTTCAGCCCATTCTGACACCGTCGCGACAAATGACGAAATTGCCCCTGGCTCGATTTTTGTTTCTAATCAACTAGCTAAATTTTGGCCCATAATGACACCATTACGAAAAATGAAGAAATTACCACTAGCCCAGTTATTGTTTCCGATCAACCTGTCAAATTTTAGCCCATTCCGACACCGTCGCGACAAATGACAAAATTGCTTCCGGTGCGATTTTTATTTCCAATCAAACTACTAAATTTTGGCAATTTTCGACACCGTCGCGAAAATGACGAAATTGCGCTTGGCGTGACTTTAGTTTACAATCAGCCTGCCAAATTTCAGCCCATTTCGACACAATCGAGACAAAGAACGAAATTGCCCCTAGCGCAATTTTTGTTTCCAATCAACAGCCAAATTTCAGCCCATTCCGACACCGTCGCGACAACTGATGAAATTGCCCCTGGCGCAATTTTTTTCCAGTCAACCTGTCAAATTTTGGCCCATTCCCACGCCGTCGCAGCAAATGACGAAATTGCCCTTGGCGCAATTTTTGTTTCTCATCAATCTGTCAAATTTCGGCCCTTCCCGACACCGTCGCGACAAATGATAAAATTACCCCCGACGAAATTTTTGTTGTTAATCAATCTAGTAAATTTTAGCCCATTCCGAGACCGTCGCGACAAATGACAAAATTGCCCTGGACACGATTTTTGTTTCCAATCAACCTGCCAAATTTCAGCCCATTCTGACAACGTAGCGACAAATGTCAAAATTGTCCCTAGCGCGATTTTTGTTTCCAATCACCCTGCCAAATCTCAGCCCATTCTGACATCGTCGCAAAAATGACGAAATTGCTCCTGGCACAATTTTTGTTTCCAATCAACCTATCAAATTTTAGCTCATTCCGACACTGTCGCGACAAATGACAAAATTGCCCTCGGTGAAATTTTTGTTTCCAATTGATCGGCCATATTTCTGCCCATTTCGAAACCATCGCGACAAATGACAAAATTGCCCCGTGCGATTTTTGTTTCCAATCAACATGCCAAATTTTGGCAAATTCCGACACCGTCGCGACAAATGACGAAATTGCCCTTAGAGCGATTTTTATTTCCACTCAACCCACCGAATTTCACTCCATTCCGACACCGTCGCGACAAATAATGAAATTGCCCCTGGCGTGATTATTGTTTCCAATAAACTTGCCAAATTTCAGCCCATTCTAACACTGTCACGAAAAATAACGAAATTGCCCCTGGCGTAGTTTTCGTTTCCGATCAACCTGCCAAATTGTAGCCCATTCCGACACTGTCACGACAAATGACAAAATTACCCCCGACGAGATTTTTGTTCCCATTCAACTTGCCAAATTTCAGCCCATTCCGACCTCATCGCGACAAATGACGAAATCGCCCCTGGCTTGATTTTGGTTTCCAATAAACTTGCCAAAGTTCAGCCCATTCTGACACCGTCGCGACAAATGACAAAATTACCCACGGCGCAATTTTTGTTTCCGATCAACGGGCCAAATTTCAGCCCATTCTGACAACGTCGTGAAAAATGACGAAATTACCTCAAGCATGGTTTCTGTTCCCGATCAACCTGTCAAATTATAGCCCATTCCGACACCGTCGTGACAAATGATGAAATTTCTCTTGCCGTGATTTTTTTTTCCAATCAACTTGCCAAATTTCTGCCCATTCCAATACCGTCTCTACAAATGACGAAATTGTCCCTAGCGCGATTTTTGTTTCCAATCAACCTGTAAAATTTTAGCCCATTCTGACAACGTCGCAAAAAATGACGAAATTGCCCCTTGCGTGGATTACGTTTCCGATCAATCGGTCAAATTTTAGCCCATTCCGACACTGTCGCGGCAAATAACAAAATTGCCCTTGTCGCAATTTTTGTTCCAATCAACCTGCCAAAATTTCAGCCCATTCTAACACCGTCGCGAAAAATGACGAAATTACCACTGGCGCGATTTTTGTTTCCGATCAACCAGTCAAATTTTAACCGATCCGACACCATTGCGACAAATGTCAAAATTGTCCCTGGCGCGATTTTTGTTTCCAATCACCCTGCCAAATCTCAGCCCATTCTGACATCGTCGCAAAAATGACGAAATTGCTCCTGGCAC
>NW_019254642.1:5740-8596 GCF_002742605.1 Olea europaea var. sylvestris
CGATTTTTGTTTCCAATCAACCTGCCAAATTTTGGAAAATTTCGACACCGTCGCGACAAATGATGAAATTGCCCTTAGCGCGATTTTTATTTCCAATCAACCCACCAAATTTCAGTCTATTCCGACACCGTCGCGCCAAATAACGAAATTGCCCCTGGTGCGATTATTGTTTCCAATAAACTTGCCAAATTTCAGCCCATTCTAACACTGTCACGAAAAATGACGAAGTTGCCCTGGCGCAGTTTTCATTTTCGATCAACCTATCAAATTTTAGTCGATTCCGACACCGTCATGACAAATGACAAAATTGTCCCCGACGCGATTTTTGTTGCCAATCAACTTACCAAATTTCATCCAATTCCGACGCCGTCGCGACAAATAACGAAATTGCCCTTGGCACAGTTTTTGTTTCCAATCAACTTGTCAAGTTTTAGCCCATTCCGACACTGTCACGAAAAATGACAAAATTTCCCTTGGCACGATTTTTGTTTCGAATCAACCTACCCAATTTTAGTCCATTCCGACACAGTCGCCACAAATGACGAAATTGCCCCTGGCACGATTTTTGTTTCCAATCAACCTGCCGAATTTTAGCCCACTCCGACACCGTCGCGACAAATGACAATAATGCCCCTAGCATGATTTTTGTTTTCAATTGACCTGTCAAATTTCGGCCCATTCCGACGCTATCGCGATAAATGACGAAATTGCCCCTGGCGTGATTTTTGTTTCCAATCAACTTGCTAAATTTCGGCCCATTCCGACACTATCGCGACAAATGACGAAATTGTCCCTGGCGCGATTTTTGTTTCCAATCAACCTGCCAAATTTCAGCCCATTCTGACACCGTCGCGAAAAATGACTAAATTGCCCCTGGAGTGGTTTTTGTTTCCGATCAACCTGTCAAATTATAGCCCATTCCGGCACCGTCGCGACAAATGATGAAATTTCTCTTGGTACGATTTTCGTATCCAATCAACCTGCCAAATTTCAGCCCATTCTGACAACGTCGTGAAAAATGACGAAATTGCCCCTGGCGCAGATTTCGTTTCCAATCAACCTGTCAAATATTAGCCCATTCCGACACCGTCGTAATAAATAACAAAATTGCCCACGTCGCAATTTTTGTTTCCAATCAACCTGCCAAAATTTAAGCCCATTCTGACACCGTCGTGACAAATGACGAAATTGCCACTGGCACGATTTTCGTTTCCGATCAACCTGTCAAATTTTAGCCCATTCCGACATCGTTACGACAAATGACAGTATTGTCCCTGGCGTGATTTTTGTTTCCAATAAACTTGCCAAATTTCAGCCCATTCTAACACCGTCACGAAAAATAACGAAATTGCCCCTGGCGCAGTTTTGGATTTCGATCAACCTGTCAAATTTTAGCCCATTCCGACACTGTCGTGACAAATGATAAAATTGTCCCCGGCGCGATTTTTGTTGCAAATCAACTTACCAAATTTCAGCCCATTTCGATACCGTCGCGACGAATGACGAAATTGCCCCTGGCGCAGTTTTTGTTTCTGGTCAACCTGTCAAGTTTTAGCCCATTCTGATACTGTCACGAAAAATGACAAAATTGCCCTCGGCACAATTTTTGTTTCGAATCTACCTGCCAAATTTTAGTCCATGCCGACACAGTCGCGACAAATGACGAAATTGCCCCTAGCGCGATTTTTGTTTCCAATCAACCTGCCGAATTTTAGCCCACTCCGACACCGTCGCGACAAATGACAATATTGCCCTTGGCATGATTTTTGTTTTCAATTGACCAGTCAAATTTCGACCCATTCCGACACTATCGCGATAAACGACGAAATTGCCCCTGGCGTGATTTTTGTTTCCAATCAACCTGCTAAATTTCGGCCCATTCCGACACTGTCGCGACAAATGACGAAATTGTCCCCGAGGCGATTTTTGTTTCCAATCAGCCTGCAAAATTTCAGCCCATTCTGACACCGTCGCAAAAAATGACGAAATTGCCCCTGGAGTGGTTTTTGTTTCCGATCAACCTATCAAATTTTAGCCCATTCCGACACCGTCGCGACAAATGACAAAATCGCCACCGACACGATTTTCGTTTCCATTCAACCTGCCAAATTTTAGCCCATTCCGACACCGCCGCAACAAATGACGAAATTGCCCCTGGCGGGATTTTTGATTCCAATCAACCTGCAAAATTTCAGCCCATTCTGACACCGTCGCGACAAATGAAAAAATTTCCCACGGCGCAATTTTTGTTTCCGATCAACGGGCCAAATTTCATCCCATTCTGACACAGTCGCGAAAAATTACGAAATTGCCCCTGGCATGGTTTTTGTTCCCGATCAACTAGTCAAATTATAGCCCATTCCGGCACCGTCGCGACAAATGACGAAATTGCTCTTGGCGCAATTTTTGTTTCCAATACACCAGTCAAATTTCAGCCAATATCGACACCATCGCGACAAGTGACGAAATTTCGCTGGCGCGACTTTAGTTTCCCATCAATCTGTCAAATTTCAGCCCATTTCGACACAATCGAGACAAATGACGAAATTGCCCCTAGCGCGATTTTTGTTTCCAATCAACCTTCCAAATTTCAGCCCATTCCGACACCATCACGACAAGTGACAAAATTACCCCTGGCGCAATTTTTGTTTCCAATCATCCTACCAAATTTTGGCCCAATCCCACGCCGTCTGACAAATGATAAAATTACCCCCGACGAAATTTTTTGTTTCCAATCAATCTGTCAAATTTCAACCCAATCCGAGACCGTCGTGACAAATGACGAAATTGCCCCTAGCGCGATTTTTGTTTCCAATCAACCTGCCGAATTTTAGCCCACTCCGACACCGTCGCGAC
>NW_019254642.1:16364-19147 GCF_002742605.1 Olea europaea var. sylvestris
TTTTTTTTTCCGATCAACCTGTCAAATTTTAGCCCATACTGACACCGTCGTGACAAATGACAAAATTGCCCCCTGCGCAATTTTTGTTTCCAATCAATCTGCCAAATTTCAGCCCATTCCAAGACCGTCGCAACATATGACAAAATTACCCCTGGCACGATTTTTGTTTCCAATCATACTGCCAAATTTCGGCCAATTCTGACATCGTCGCGACAAATGACGAAATTTCCCTTGGCATCATTTTTGTTTCCAATCAACCTGCAAAAATTTTAGCCTATTCCGACACCGTCTCGACAAAGGACGAAACTGCCCCTGGCGCGATTTTTGTTTCCGATCAACCTGTCAAATTTTAAACCATTCTGACACCATCGCGACAAATGACGAAATTTCCCCTGGCGCGATTTATGTTTCCAATCAACTTGACAAATTTCAGCCCGTTCTAACACTGTCACGAAAAATTACAAAATTACCCCCGGCGCGATTTTTGTTTCCGATCAACCTGTCAAATTTTAGCCCATTCCAACACTGTCGCGACAAATAACAAAATTGCCACTGGCGTGATTTTTGTTCCCAATCAACCTGCCAAATTTTAGCCCATTCTGACACCGTCGCGACAAATGACAAAATTACCCACAACGCAAATTTTTTTCCTATCAACCTGCCAAATTTCAACCCATTCTAACACCGTCGCGAAAAATGACGAAATTGCCCCTAGCGTGGCTTTTGTTTCCGATCAACCTGTCAAATTATAGCCCATTCCGACACCGTCACGACAAATGACGAAATTGCCCCGGCGCGATTTTTGTTTCCAGTCAACCTGCCAAATTTCAGCCCATTCCGACACCGTCACGACAAATGACAAAATTACCCATGGCGCGATTTTTATTTCCAATCGACCTGTCAAATTTCGGCCCATTCCGACACTATCGCGATAAATGACGAAATTGCCCCTTGCGCGATTTTTATTTCCAATCAACCTGTCAAATCTCAGCCCATTCCGACACCGTCACGACAAATGACGAAATTGCCGCTGGCATAATTTTTGTTTCCAATCAACCTGCAAAATTTCGGCCCATTCTGACACTGTCACGAAAATGATGAAATTCTCCCTGGCGCAGTTATTGTTTCCGATCAACCTGTCAAATTTTAGCCCATCTCAACACCGTTGACAAATGACAAAATTGCCCCCGACTCGATTTTTGTTTCCAATCAACCTGCCAAATTTTAGCCCATTGGGACACCGTTGTGACAAATGACAAAATTGCCCCTGGCACGATTTTTGTTACCAATTAACCTGCCAAATTTTAGCCCATTGGGACATCGTCGCGACAAATGACAAAATTGCCCCTGGCGCGATTTTTGTTTCCAATCAACCTGCCAAATTTCAGTCAATACTGACACCATCGCGACAAATGACGAAATTAACCCTGGCGCGACTTTTGTTTCCAATCAACCTGCCAAATTTCGGCCCATTCCGACACCGTCGCGACAAACGACAAAATTGCCCCTAGCGCGATTTTTGTTTCCAAGCAACCTGGCAAATTTAGGCCCATTCTGATACCGTTGCGAAAAATGAGGAAATTGACCGTGACGCGATTTTTGTTTCTGATCAACCTGTCAAATTTTAGCCCATTCCGACACCGTTGCGACAAATGTTAAAATTGCCCACGGTGCAATTTTTGTTTCGAATCGATCCGCCAAATTTTCGTCCATTCCGACACTATCGTGACAAATGACAAAATTGCCCCCGTGCAATTTTTGTTTCCAATCAACCTGTCAAATTTTAGCCCATTCTGACACCGTCGAGAAAAATGATGAAATTGACCCCGACGCGATTTTTGTTTCAAATCAACCTGCCAAATTTCAGCCCATTCCGACACCGTTGCGACAAATGACGAAATTGCCCTGGCGCGATTTTTGTTTCCAATCGTCCTACCAAATTTCAGCCCATTCTGACTTCGTCGCGAAAAATGACGAAATTGACCCTTACGCGATTTTTGTTTAAAATCAACCTGTCGAATTTTCGCCCATTCCAACACTGTCGCAACAAATGACAAAATTGCCCCTGGCATGATTTTTATTTCCATTCAACCTGTCAAATTTCAGCCCATTCCGACACTGTCGCGGCAAATGACGATATTGCCACTGGCGCGATTTTTGTTTCCATTCAACCTGTCAAATTTTAGCAGATTCCATTACCGTCGCTAAAAATGACCAAATTGCCCCCTGCGCAATTTTTGTTTCCAATCAATCTGCCAAATTTCAGCCCATTCCAAGACCCTCGCGACATATGACAAAATTGCCCCTGGCGCGATTTTTGTTTCCAATCATCCTGCCAAATTTCGGCCAATTCCGACACCGTCGCGACAAATGACGAAGTTTTCCTTAGCGTGATTTTTGTTTCCAATCAACTTGTAAAATTTCAGCCTATCCCGACACCATCTAGACAAATGACGAAATTGCCCCTGGCGTGATTTTTGTTTCCAATCAACCTACCAAATTTCAGCCCATTCTGGCACCGTCACGAAAAATAACGAAATTGCTGAGAAAAATGATGAAATTTCCCCCGGAGCAATTTTTGTTTCCGATCAACTTAACAAATATTAGCCCAGTCCGACACCATTGCGATAAATGACGAAATTGCCCCCGAGGAAATTTTTGCTTCCAATCAATCTGCCAAATTTCAGCCCATTTCGAGACCGTCGCGATAAATGACAAAATTGCCCCCGGCGCAATTTGTGTTTCAATCAACCTGCCAAATTTTAGCCCATTCTGACACCGTC
>NW_019254642.1:26440-32986 GCF_002742605.1 Olea europaea var. sylvestris
CCGTCGCGACAAATAAAAAATTGCCCCTGGCGCAATTTTTGTTTCGAATCAACCTGCCAAATTTTAGCCCATTCGTACACGGTCGTGACAAATGACAAAATTACCCTTAGCGTGGTTTTTCTTTTGAATCAACCTGCCAAATTTCAGCCTATTCCGACATCGTCGCGGCAAATGACGAAATTGCCCCTGGCGTGATTTTTGTTTCCTATCAACCTGAAAAATTTCAACCCATTCCGACACTATCGCGATAAATGACGAAATTGGTCCTGGCGCGATTTTTATTCCCAATCAACCTGACAAATTTCAACCCATTTCGACATCGTCCTGATAAATGACAAAATTGTCACTGGCGCGATTTTTGTTTCCAATCAACCTGCCAAATTTCATCCCATTCTGACACCGTCGCAAAAAATGACGAAATTGCCAGGAAAAATTATGAAATTGCCCCTAGCGCAATTTTTGTTTCCGATCAACCTGTTAAATATTAGCCCATTCCCACACCATTGCCACAAATGATGAAATTGCACCCGAGGCTATTTTTGTTTCCAATCAATCTGCCAAATTTCAGCCCATTTCGAGACCGTCGCGACAAATGACAAAATTACCCCTAGCGCGATTTGTGTTTCCAATCAATCCGCCAAATTTCAGCCCATTTCGAGACCGTTGCGAAAAATGAGGAAATTGACCCTGGCACGATTTTTATTTCCGATCAACCCGTCAAATCTTAGCCCATTCCGACACCGTCGGGACAAATGACAAAATTGCCCACGGCGCAGTTTTTGTTGCCAATCAATCCGTCAAATTTCAGCCCATTCCGAGACCGTCGCGACATATGACAAAATTGCCCCCGACGCGATTTTTGTTTCCAATTATCCTGCCAAATTTCGACCAATTTCGACACCGTCGGGACAAATGATGAAACTAACCTTGGCGTGATTCTTGTTTCCAATCAACCTGCCAGATTTTAGCCCATTCAGACACCGTCGTGACAAATGAAAAAAGTGCCCTCGTTCCAATTTTGATTTTCAATCAACCAGCCAAAATTTCAGCCCATTCTAACACCGTCGTGAAAAATGACGAAATTGCCCCAAGCGCGATTTTTGTTTCCGATCAACTTGTCAAATTTTATCCCATTCCGACACCGTCGCGACAAATGATAAAATTTCCCCTGGCTCGATTTATGTTTTTAATCAACATGACAAATTTCAGCCTATTCTGACACCATCACGAAAAATTACGAAAGTGAACCTGACGAGATTTTTGTTTCCGATCAACCTGTCAAATCTTAGCCCATTCCGACACCGTCGCGACAAATGACAAAATTGCCCCCGACGAGATTTTTGTTTCTAATCAACCTGCCAAATTTCAGCACATCCGGACACCGTCATGAAAAATGACGAAATTTCCCCTAGCACAATTTTTGTTTACGATCAACCTGCCAAATTTCAGCACATTCTGACACCGTCGCGAAAAATGATGAAATTTCCTCTGGCGTGGTTTTTAGGTACGGATACCTATCACATTATAGCCCATTCCGACACCGTCGGGACAAATGATGAAATTGCCCCTGGCGCGATTTTTGTTTCCAATCAACCTGCCAAATTTCAGCCAATTCCGACACCGTCGCGACAAATGACGAAATTGCCCCGGCGCGATTTTTATTTCCAATCGACATGCCAAGTTTCTGCCCATTTCGACACTATCGCTATAAATGATGAAATTACCCCTGGCGCAATTTTTATTTCCAATCAACCTGTCAAATTTCGTACCATTTCGACACCGTCGCGACAAATGACGAAATTACCCCTGGCGCGATTTTTGTTTCCAATCAACCTGCCAAATTTTGGCCCATTCTGACACCGTCGCGAAAAATGACGATATAGCCCCTGGCTCAGTTTTTGTTTCCGATCAACCGGTCAAATTTTAGCCCATTTCGACACCGTCGCGACAAATGACAAAATTGCACCCGGCGAGATTTTTGTTTCCAATCAACCTGCCAAATTTTAGCCCATTGGGACACCTTCACGGCAAATGACAAAATTGCCCCCGACACGAATTTTGTTTCCAATCAACTTGCCAAACTTCAGCCCATTCCGACATCGTCTTGACAAATGACGAAATTGCCCCTGGCGCGACTTTTGTTTCAAATCAACCTACCAAATTTAGCCCATTCCGACACCATCAGAACAAATGACAAAATTGCCCCAGCGCGATTTTTGTTTCCAATCAACCTGCCAAACTTCAACCAATTTCGACACTATCACGACAAATGACAAAATTCCCTGGGCATGGTTTTTGTTTCCGATCAACCTGTCAAATTATAGCCCATTCTGACACAATCGCTACAAATGACGAAATTGCCCCTGGCGCGATTTTTGTTTCCAAACAACTCACCAAATTTAAGCCCATTCGGATACCGTCAAGAAAAATGAGGAAATTGACCCTGACACGATTTTTATTTTCGATCAACGTATCAAATTTTAACCCATTCCGACACTGTCTCGACAAATGTCAAATTTGCCCCAAGCACAATTTTTGTTTCCAAACAGCCTGCCAAATTTCAGCCCATTCTGACACCGTCACGAAAAATGACGAAATGGCCCCTGGCGCAGTTTCTATTTCCGATTAACCAATCAAATTTTAGCTCATTCCGACACTGTCGCGAAAAATGACAAAATAGCCCCCGACGCGATTTTTGCTTCTTATCAACCTGCCAAATTTCAGCCCATTCCAACACTGTCGCAACAAATGACGAAATTGCCCCTGGCGCGATTTTTGTTTCCAATCAACTTGCCAAATTTCAGCCCATTCTGACACCATCACGAAAAATGACTAATTGACCCTGACGCAATTTTTGTTTACGATCAACCTGTTAAATTTTAGCACATTCCGACACCGTCGTAACAAATGACAAAATTGCCCCCGTTGCGATTTTTGCTTTCATTCAACCTGCTAAATTTCAGCCCATCCCGACACCGTCACAACAAATAATGAAATTGCCCCTGGGGAGATTTTTGTTTCCAATCAATTTGACAAATTTCAGTCCATTCAGAACCGTCAAGAAAAATGATGAAATTGACCCTGACGCGATTTTTCTTTCCGATCAACCTGTCAAATTTTAGCCCATTCCAACACCGTCACGACTAATGACAAAGTTGCCCCCTGCGCGATTTTTGTTTCCAGTCAACTTGTCAAATTTCAACCCATTCCGACACCGTCGTGACAAATAACGAAATTGCCACGGCGATACTTTTGTTTCCAATCAACCTGCCAAATTTCAGCCCGTTCTGACGCCGTCGCGAAAAATGACGAAATTGACCCTGACGCGATTTTTGTTTCTGATCAACCTGTCAAATTTTAGCCCATTTCGGCACCGTCTCGACAAATGACAAAATTGCCCCCGGCGCGATTTTTGTTTCCAATCAACCTGCCAAATTTTTGCCCATTCCGACACCGTCGAGACAAATGACGAAACTGCCCCTGGCGCGATTTTTGTTTCCAATCAACCTGTCAAATTCCAGCCCATTCTGACACCGTCGCGAAAAATGACGAAAGTGAACCTGAAGCGATTTTTGTTTCCGATCAACCTGTCAAATTTTAGCCCATTCCGACGCCGTCGCGATAAATGACAAAATTGCCCCCGTCACGATTTTTGTTTCCATTCAACCTGCTAAATTTCAGTCCATTCCGAACCGTCAAGAAAAATGACGAAATTGACCCTGACGCGATTTTTCTTTCCGATCAACCTGTCAAATTTTAGCTCATTCCGACACCGTCACGACAAATGACAAAGTTGCCCCCAACGCAATTTTTGTTTCCAATCAACCTGCCAAATTTTAGCCCATTCTGACGCCGTCGCGAAAAATGACGAAATTGACCCTGACGCGATTTTTGTTTCCAATCAACCTGTCAAATTTTAGCCCATTTCGACACCGTCTCGACAAATGACAAAATTGCCCCTGGCGCGATTTTTGTCTCCAATCAACCTGCCAAATTTCTGCTCATTCCGACACCGTCGCGACAAATGACGAAATTGCCCCTGGCGCGATTTTTGTTTCCAATCAACCTGTCAAATTCCAGCCCATTCCGACACCTTCGTGAAAAATGACGAAAGTGAACCTGACGCAATTTTTGTTTCGATCAACCTGTCAACTTTTAGCCTATTCCGACACCGTCGCGACAAATGACAAAATTGCCCACGACGAGATTTTTGTTTCCAATCAACCTGCCAAATTTCAGTACATTCGGACACTGTCATGAAAAATGACGAAATTGTTCCTGGCACGATTTTTGTTTCCAATCAACCTGCCAAATTTCAGCCCATTCTGACGCCATCGCAAAAAATGATAAAGCTGACCCTGACACGATTTTTGTTTCTGATCAACCTGTCAAATTTTAGCCCATTCCGACATCTTCGCGACAAATGACGAAATTGCTCCTGGCGCGATTTTTGTTTCCGATCAGCCTGCCAAATTTCAGCCCATTTCGACACTGTCGCTACAAATGACGAAATTGCCCCTGGCGCGATTTTTGTTTCAAGTCAACCTGCCAAATTTCAACCCATTCTGACACCGTCGTGACAAATAAAAAATCGCCCCTGGCGGATTTTTGTTTCCAATCAACCTGCCAAATTTTAGCCCATTCGTACACGATCACGACAAATGACAAAATTACCCTTGGCGTGGTTTTTCTTTCGAATCAACCTTCCAAATTTCAGTCCATTCCGACACCGTCGCGGCAAATGACAAAATTGCCGCTGGCGCGATTTTTGTTTCCTATCGACCTGCCAAATTTCAGCACATTCGGACACCGTCATGAAAAATGACGAAATTGCCTTGGCACAATTTTTGTTTCCAATCAACTTGCCAAATTTCAACCCATTCTGATACCGTCGCAAAAAATGATAAAGTTGACCCAGACGTGATTTTCGTTTCTGATCAACCTGTCAAATTTTAGCCCATTTTGACATCGTCGCGATAATGACGAAATTACCCCTGGCGCGATTTTTGTTTCCGATCAACCTGCCAAATTTTAGCCCATTCCGATACCGCCGCGACAAATGATGAAATTTTCCCTAGCTCAATTTCTGTTTCGGATCAACCTGTTAAATTCCAGCCCATTCCGACATCGTCGCGAAAAATGACGAAAGTGAACCTGACGTGATTTTTGTTTCCGATCAACCCGTCAAATTTTAGCCCATTTCGACACCGTCGCGACAAATGAAAAAATTGCCCCTGGCACGATTTTTGTTTCCAATCAACCTGCCAAATTTCAGCCCATTCCGACACCGTCGCGACAAATGACGAAATTGCCCTTGGCGCGATTTTTGTTTCCAATCAACCTGTCAAATTTTAGCCCATTCCGACACCATCGCGACAAATGACGAAATTGACCCTGACGCGATTTTTGTTTCCGATCAACCTGTCAAATTTTAGCCCTTTTTGACACCGTCTCGACAAATGACAAAACTGCCCCCGACGCGATTTTTGTTTCCAGTCAACCTGCCAAATTTCTGCTCATTCCGACACTGTCGCAACAAATGATGAAATTGCCCGTGGCGCGATTTTTGTTTCCATTCAACCTGTCAAATTTCAGCCCATTCCGACACCGTCGCGAAAAATGACGAAAGTGAACCTGACGCGATTTTTGTTTCCGATCAACCTGTCAAATTTTAGCCCATTCCGACACCATCGTGACAAATGACAAAATTGCCCCCGGCGCAATTTTTGTTTCCAATCAATCTGCGAAATTTCAGCCCATTCTGACACCGTCGAGAAAAATGACGAAATCACCCCTGGCGTGGTTTTTGTTTCCGATCAACCTATCAAATTATAGCCCATTCCGACACCGTTGCAACAAATGACAAAATTGCCCCTGGCGCGATTTTTGTTTTCAATCGACCTACCAAATTTCAGCCCATTCCGACATCCGCAACAAATGACAAAATTTCCCCTGGCGTGATTTTTATTTCCAATCGACCTGCCAAATTTCAGAACATTCGGACACCATCATGAAAAATGATGAAATTGCCCCTGGCACGATTTCTGTTTCCAATCAACCTGCCAAATTTCAGCCCATTTCGACACCATCGCAAAAAATGATAAAGTTGACCCTGACGCGATTTTTGTTTCTGATCAACCTGTCAAATTTTAGCCCATTCCGACATCGTCGCGATGAATGACGAAATTGCCCCTGGCGCGATTTTTGTTTCCGATCAACCTGCCAAATTTCAAGCCAATCCGACACCGTCGCGACAAATGATGAAATTATCCCTAGCGCGATTTCTGTTTCCAATCAACCTATCAAAATCCAGCCAATAGCGACACCATCGCGACAAACGACGACGTTGCCCCCGGCGTGATTTTTGTCTCCGGTCAGCCTGTCAAATTTTAGCCCATTTCGACACCGTCGCGACAAATGATAAAATTGCCCCTGGCGCGATTTTTGTTTCCAATTAACCTGCCAAATTTCAGCCCATTCCGACACCGTCGTGACAAATGATGAAATTGCCCTTGGCACGATTTTTGTTTCCAATCAACCTGTCAA
>NW_019254642.1:33077-35535 GCF_002742605.1 Olea europaea var. sylvestris
CAAATTTCAGCCCATTCCGACACCGTCGTGACAAATGATGAAATTGCCCTTGGCACGATTTTTGTTTCCAATCAACCTGTCAAATTTTAGCCCATTCCGACACCATCGCAACAAATGACGAAATTGCCCCTCGTGCAATTTTTGCTTCCAATCAACCGGCCAACCTTTTGCCCATTCGTACACGTCACGACAAATGACAAAATTACCCCTGGCGCGGTTTTTATTTCAAATCAACCTGTCAAATTTCTGGACATTCAGACACCGTCGCGACAAATGACGAAATTGCCCCGGGCGTGATTTTTGTTTTCAATCAACCTGCCAAATTTCAGTCGACTCTGACACTGTCGCGACAAATAACAAAATTACCCACGACACAATTTTTGTTTCCGACCAACCTGCCAAATTTCAGCCCATTCTGACACCGTCGCGAAAAATGACGAAATTGCGCCTGGCGCAGTTATTGTTTTCGATCAACTTGTCAAATTTTAGCCCATTTCGACACCGTCACAACAAATGACGAAATTGCCCCTGGCGTGATTTTTGTTTCCAATCAACCTGCCAAATTTCAGCCCATTCCGACAACATCATGACAAATGAAAAAATTGCCCCTGGTGCGATTTTTTTTCCAATCAACCTACCAAATTTCGGCCCATTCCGACACTATCGCGATAAATGACGAAATTGCCCTTGGCGCGATTTTTATTTCCAATCAACCTGTCAAATTTCAGCCCATTCTGACACCATCACGACAAATGACGAAATTTCCCCTGGCACGATTTTTGTTTCCAATCAACCTGCCAAATTTCAGCCCATTCTGACACCATCGAGAAAAATGACGAAATTGCCCCTGGCGCAGTTATTGTTTCCGATCAACCTGTAAAATTTTTGCCCATTTCGACACCATCGCGAAAAATGACAAAATTACCCCTGGCGCGATTTTTGTTTCCAATCCACCAGCCAAATTTCAGCCCATTCCGACACCGTCGCGACAAATGACAAAATTGCCCCTGGCGTGATTTTTTTGCAATCGACCTGCCAAATTTCGGCCCATTCCAACACTATCACGATAAATAACGAAATTGCCACTGGCGCGATTTTTATTTCGAATCAACCTGTCAAATTTCGTCCCATTTCGACACCGTCGCGACAAATGACGAAATTACCCCTGGCACGATTTTTGTTTCCAATCAACCTGCCATATTTTGGCCCATTCTGACAACGTCACGAAAAATGACGAAAAAGCCCCTGGCGCAGTTTTTGATTTGGATCGAGCTGTCAAATCTTAACACATTTCCACATCGTCGTGACAAATGACAAAATTGCCACCGTCGCGATTTTTGTTTCCAATCAACCTGCCAAATTTCTGCCCATTCCGACACTGTCGCGACAAATGACGAAATTGCCCCTGGCGCGATTTTTGTTTCCATTCAACCTGTCAAATTCCAGCCCATTCCGACACCGTCGCGAAAAATGACGAAAGTGAACCTGACGCGATTTTTGTTTCCAATCAACTTACCAAATTTCAGCCCATTCCAACACTATCTCGACAAATGATGAAATTGCCCCTGGTACGATTTTTGTTTCCAATCAACCTGTCAAATTTCAGCCCATTCCGACACCGTCGCGACAAATGACGAAATTTCCCCAAGCACGATTTTTGTTTCCAATCAACCTGCCAAATTTCAGCCCATTCTGACACCGTCGCAAAAAATGATGAAATTACCCCTGGCGCAGTTATTGTTTTCGATCAACTTGTCAAATTTTAGCCCATTTCGACACCGTCGCGACAAATGACGAAATTGCCCTTGGCGCGATTTTTGTTTCCAATCAACCTGCCAAATTTCAACCCATTCCGACGCCGCCGCGACAAATGACAAAATTACCCCTGGCGCGATTTTTTTTCCAATCGACCTGCCAAATTTTGGCTCATTCCAGCACTATCGCGATAAATGACGAAATTGCCCTTGGCGCGATCTTTATTTCCCATCAACCTGTCAAATTTCAGCCCATTCCGACACCATCGCGACAAATGACGAAATTTCCCCTGGCGTGATTTTTGTTTCCAATCAACTTGCCAAATTTCAGCACATTCTGACACCGTCGCAAAAAATGACGAAATTGCCCCTGGCGCAGTTATTGTTTTCGATCAACTTGTCAAATTTTAGCCCATTTCGACACCGTCGCGACAAATGACGAAATTGCCCCTGGCGCGATATTTGCTTCCAATCAACCTGCCAAATTTCAGCTCATTCCGACGCCGTCGCGACAAATGACAAAATTGCCCCTGGCGCGATTTTTTTTCCAATCGACCTGCCAAATTTCGGCTCATTCCAACACTATCGCGATAAATAAAGAAAAAAACACTGGCGCGATTGTTATTTCGAATCAACCTATCAAATTTCGTCCCATTTCGACACCGTCGCGACAAATGATGAAATTTCCCCTGGCACGATTTTTG
>NW_019254642.1:37471-39642 GCF_002742605.1 Olea europaea var. sylvestris
ATTACCCTTGGCGCGATTTTTATTTCCAATCAACCTGTCAAATTTCAGCCCATTCCGACACCATCGCGAAAAATGATGAAATTACCCCTGGCGCGATTTTTGTTTCCAATCAACCTGCCAAATTTCAGCCCATTCCGACAACATCGTGACAAATGAAAAAATTGCCCCTGGTGCGATTTTTTTCCAATCGACCTGCCAAATTTCTGCCCATTCCGACACTATCGCTATAAATGACGAAATTGCCCTTGGCGCGATTTTTATTTCCAATCAACCTGTCAAATTTCAGCCCATTCCGACACCATCGCGAAAAATGACGAAATTTCCCCTGGCGCGATTTTTGTTTCCAATCAACCTGCCAAATTTCAGCCCATTCTGACACCGTCGCGAAAAATGACGAAATTGCCCCTGGCGCAGTTATTGTTTTCGATCAACTTGTCAAATTTTAGCCCATTTCGACACAGTCGCGACAAATGGCGAAATTGCCCCTGGCGCGATTTTTGTTTCCAATCAACCTGCCAAATTTCAGCCCATTCCGGCGCCGTCACGACAAATGACAAAATTGCCCCTGGCGCGATTTTTTTTCCAATTGACCTGCCAAATTTCGGCCCATTCCAACACTATCGCAATAAATAACGAAATTGCCACTGGCGCGATTTTTATTTCGAATCAACCTATCAAATTTCGTCCCATTTCGACACCGTCGCGACCAATGATGAAATTACCCTTGGTACGATTTTTGCTTCCAATCAACCTGCCATATTTCGGCCCATTCTGACAACGTCATGAAAAATGACGAAATAGCCCCTGGCGCAGTTTTTGTTTTCGATCAACCTGTCAAATTTTAGCCCATTGGAACACCTTCCCGACAAATGACAAAATTTCCCCAGGCGCGATTTTTGTTTCAAATCAACCTGCCAAATTTCAGCCAATACCGACACCATCGCGACAAATGACGAAATTGCCCCTGGCGCGACTTTTGTTTCCAATCAACTTACCAAATTTCAGCCCATTCCGACACCGTCCCGACAAACGAGGAAATAGCGCCTAGCGCGATTTTTGTTTCCAATCAACCTGCCAAATTTCAGACCATTCCGACACCGTCGCGACAAATGACGAAATTACCCCTGACGCGATTTTTGTTTCCAATCAACCTGCCAAACTTCAACCAATTCTGACACCGTCGCAACAAATGACAAAATTACCCCTGGAGCGATTTTTGTTTCCAATCAACCTTCCAAATTTCAGCCTATTTCGACAACATCGCGACAAATGACGAAATTACCCCTGGCGCAATTATTGTTTCCAATCAACTTGCCAAATTTCAACCCATTCTGACACCGTTGCGAAGAATGATGAAATTGCCCCTGTTGTGATTTTGGTTTCCGATCAACCTGCAAAATAGCCCATACCGACATTGTCGCGACAAATGACAAAATTGCCCACGGCGCAATTTTTGTTTTCGATCAACCCGCCAAATTTCAGCCCATTGAGACACTGTCACGATAAATGACAAAATTGCCCCGTGCGCGATTTTTGTTTCAATTCAACCTGCCAAATTTCAGCCAATAGCGACACCATCGCGAGAAATGACGACGTTGCCCCTGGTGTGATTTTTGTCTCCAATCAACCTGTCAAGTTTTAGCCCATTCCGACACCGTCGCGACAAATGACGAAATTCCTCCTGGCACGATTTATGTTTCCAATAACCCTGGCAAATTTCAGCCCATTTTGACACCGTCACAAAAAATTACGAAATTGCCCCTGGCGCGATTTTTGTTTCCAATCGATCTGTTAAATTTTAGCCCATTCCAACACCGTCGTGACAAATAACAAAATCGCGCCAACACCGTCATGACAAATAACAAAATCGCCCCTGGCGCGATTTTGTTTCCAATCAACCTGCCAACTTTTAGCCCATTCGTACACGATCGCGACAAACGACAAAATTACCCCTGGCGCGATTTTTATTTCGAATCAACCTGTCAAATTTCGGCCCATTCCGACACCTTCGCAACAAATGACGAAATTGCCCCAGGCACGATTTTTGTTTCCAATCAACCTGTGAAATTTTAGCCCATTCAGACACCGTCGCGACAAATGACAAAATTGCCCATGACGCAATTTTTGTTTCCAATCAACCTACCAAATTTCAGCCCAGTCTAACACCGTCG
>NW_019254642.1:41975-57838 GCF_002742605.1 Olea europaea var. sylvestris
GACACCGTCGCGACAAATGAAAAAATTACCCATGACGCAATTTTTGTTTCCGATCAATCAGCCAAATTTCAGCCCATTCTGACACCGTCGAGAAAAATGATGAAATTGCCCCTGGCGTGGTTTTTGTTTCCGATCAACCTATCAAATTATAGCCCATTCCGACACCGTCGCGACAAATGACGAAATTGCCCCTGGCGCAATTTTTGTTTCCAATCGACCTGCCAAATTTCAGCCCATTTCGACACCTTCGGGGCAAATAACAAAATTGCCCCTGGCGCGATTTTTATTTCCAGTCGACCTGCCAAATTTCGGTCCATTCCGACACTATCGTGATAAATGACGAAATTGCCCCTGGCGAGATCTTTATTTTCAATCAACCTGTAAAATTTAAGCCCATTCCGACACCGTCGCGACAAATGACGAAATTACCCCTGGCGCGATTTTTATTTCCAATCGACAGCCAAATTTCGGCCCATTCCGACACCGTCGCGACGAACGACAAAATTGCCCACGGAGTAATTTTTGTTTCTGATCAACCTGCCAAATTTCAGCCCATTCTGACACCGTCGAGAAAAATGACGAAATTGCCCCTAGCGTGGTTTTTGTTTCCGATCAACCTATCAAATTATAGCCCATTCCGCCACCGTCTCAACAAATGACGAAATTGCCTCTGGCACGATTTTTGTTTCCAATCGACCTACTAAATTTCAACCAAATCCGAACACCGTCGCGACAAATGACAAAATTCCCCCGGGGGCGATTTTTATTTCCAATCGACCTGCCAAATTTCGGGCCATTTCGACACTATCGCGATAAATGATGAAATTGCCCCTAGCGCGATTTTTATTTCCAATCAACCTGTCAAATGTCAGCCCATTCCGACACCGTCGCGACAAATGACGAAATTGCCCCTGGCGCAATTTTTATTTCCAATCGACCTACATAATTTCGGCCCATTCCGACACTATCACGATAAATGAGGAAATTTCCCATGGTGTAATTTTTATTTCCAATCAACCTGTCGAATTTCAGTCCATTCCGACAAAGTCGCGACAAATGAAAAAATTACCCACGACGTAATTTTTGTTTCCGGTCAACCTGCCAAATTTCAGCCCATTCTGACACCGTCGAGAAAATGACAAAATTTCCCCTGGCGTGGTTTATGTTTCCGATCAACCAATCAAATCATAGCCCATTCCGACACCGTCGCGACAAATGAGAAAATTGCCCCTGGCACGATTTTTATTTCCAATCGGCCTGCCAAATTTCGGCCCATTCCAACACTATCATGATAAATGACGAAATTGCCCATGGTGCGATTTTTATTTCCAATCAACCTGTCGAATTTTAGCCCATTTCGACAAAGTCGCGACAAATGAAAAAATTACCCACGACGTAATTTTCGTTTCCGATCAACCTGCCAAATTTCAGCCCATTCTGACACCGTCGAGAAAATGACGAAATTTTCCCTGACGTGGTTTTTGTTTCCGATCAACCAATCAAATTATAGCCCATTCCGACACCGTCGCGAAAAATGACGAAAGTGCCCAGGCGCGATTTTTGTTTCCGATCAACCGTCAAATTTCGGCCCGTTCCGACACCGTTGCGACAAGTGACGAAATTGTCCCTGGCGCAGAATTTTAGCCCATTCTGACACCATTGCGAGAAATGACGAAATTACCCCTGCACGATTTTTGTTTCCAATAAACCTGCAAAATTTCAGCCCATTCCGACACCGTCGTGAGAAATGACGAAATTGCCCTCGGCGCAGTTTTTGTTTCCAATCAATAGGCCAAATTTCAGCCCTTTCCAACATCGTCGTGACAAATGACGAAATTCCCCCTTGTGTGGTTTTTGTTTCCAATTAACCTGCCAAATTTCACCCAATTTCGACACCGCTACGACAAATGACGAACTTATCCCCAGCGCGATTTTTGTTTCCAATCAACCTGTCAAATTTCAGCCCATTCCGACACTGTCACAACAAATGACGAAATTGCACCTGGCGCAATTTTCGTTTCCTATCAACTTGTCAAATTTCAGCCCATTCCGACACCGTCGTGACTAATGACGAAATTGCCCCTGGTGCGATTTTTGTTTCCAGTCAACCTGTCAAATTTCAGTCCATTCCGACACCGTCCCGGCAACTGATGAAATTACCCCTGGGTCAGCTTTTGTTTCCAATCAACCTGCCAAATTCAGCCCATTCTGACACCGTCGCGATAAATGACGAAATTGCCCCTAGCGCGATTTTTGTTTCCAATCAACCTGCCAAATTTTAGCCCATTCCGACACCGTCGCGACTACTGACAAAATTTCCCCTGGCGCGATTTTTGTTTCCAAACAACCTGCCGAATTTCAGCCCATTCCGACTCCGTCGCGACAAATGACGAAAATTCCCCTAGGGCAGTTTTTGTTTCCAATCAACCAACCAAATTTCAGGCCCATTCCGACACCGTCGCGAGAAATGATGAAATTCTCCCTGCACGGATTTTCTTTCCAATAAACCTGCCAAATTTCAGCGCATTCCGACACCGTCGTGACAAATGACGAAATTGCCCCTGTACAATTTTTGTTTCCAATAAACCTGCCAAATTTCAGCCCATTCCGACATCGTCACGACAAATGACGAAATTGCCCCTGGCGCAGTTTTTGTTTCCAATCAACAGGTCAAATTTCAGCCCATTCCGACACCGTCGCGACAAATGACGAAATTTCCCCTGACGTGGTTTTTGTTTCCATTTAACCTACCAAATTTCATCCAATTCCGACACCGTCACGACAAATGACGAAATTATCCCCGGCGCGATTTTTGTTTCCAATCAACCTGCCAAATTTTAGCCCATTCCGACACCGTCGCGACTAATGACGAAATTGCCCCTGCCATGGTTTTTGTTTCCAATCAACCTTTCAAATTTCAGCCCATTCTGACACCGTCACGACAAATGACGAAATTGCCCCTGGGTCGCTTTTTGTTTCCAATCGACCTGCCAAATTTCATCCCATTCCTACACCACGCGACTAATGACGAAATTGCCCTGGCGCGGTTTTTGTTTCCAATCAACCTGCCAAATTTCGCCCATTCCGACACCGTCGCGACTAATGACGAAAGTACCCTTGGCGCATTTTTTGTTTCCAATCAACCTACCAAATTTCATCCCATTTCGACACCGTCACGACAAATGATGAAATTGCCCTAGCGCGATTTTTTTCCAATCAACAGGCCAAATTTTAGCCCATTCCGACACCACCGTGACAAATGACGAAATTGTCCCTGGTGTCATTTTGTTTCCAATTAACATATCAAATTTTATCCAATTTCGACACTGTCGTGACAAATGACGAAATGGCCCCGGCGCAGTTTTTGTTTCCAATCAACCTACCAAATTTCAGACCATTCCGACACTGTCGCGACAAATGACAATATTGTCCCTGGTGCGATCTTTTTTTTCCAATCAACCTTTAAAGTTTCAGTCCATTCCCACACCGTCGCGACAAATGACGAAATTAACCCAGTCGCGATTTTCGTTTTCAATCAACCAGTCAAATTTCAGACCATTCTGACACCATCGCGACAAATGACTAAGGGGGTGTTCTCTTTGTGTTTCAGTTTTGTGTTTTGAATTCATTTTGAGTTTTGTGTTTTGAGTGTTTGTTTTGAAATTATTGAAAATGCGTTCTTTTTGTTAGTTTCTCAAAACAAAAAAAATGATTTTTTTTTTTGGAATTTTGAGAATCACCACAACACCACCTAAAAAAAAAAAATTAATTTTAATTTTTTTTTTTGAAATTTTGAGAATCACCACACCACCTCCTCAAAAAGAAAAAAAAAATGTTGTTTTTCAAGTTTTACACTGAAAACGCCCAAAACGACAACAAAGTCGTTTTGTGTTTTCTTCACAAATTTTTTTTTCGTTTTCGAAAATTCGTTTTCAAAAACGGGAAAGAGAACACGTTTTCACCATTTTGAAAAATCGAAAACAGAAAACGGCCCAAAAACGGTAAAGAGAACAGGGCCTAAATTTCCCCTGGCGCAGTTTTTGTTTCAATCAACCTGCCAAATTTCAGCCCATTTCGACACCGTCGTAACTAATGACGAAATTGCCCCCGACGCAGTTTTTGTTTGCAATCAACCAACTAAAATTCAGTCCATTTCAATACTGTCGCGACAAATGATGAAATAGCCCCTGGCGTGATTTTTGTTTTCAATCAACTAGTCAAATTTCAGTCCATTCTGACAGCGTTGCGACAAATAACGAAATTGTCCCTGGCACAGAATTTCAGCCAATTCTGACACCGTCGCGACAAATGATGAAATTGCCCCTGGAGTAATTTTTGTTTTCAATCAACCTGCCAAATTTCAACCCATTCCGACACCATCGCAACAAATGACTAAATTATCGCTGGCGCGATTTTTGTTTCCAATAATCCCGCAAAATTTCAGCCCATTCCGACGCAGTCGCGACAAATAATGAAATTACCTCTCGCGTCGTTTTTGTTTCCAATCAACCTGCCAAATTTCAGCCCATTTCGACACCATCGCAACAAACGACGAAATTGCCACTGGCGCAGTTTTTGTTTCCTATCAACCTGCCAAATTTTAGCCCATTCCGACAGCGTCACGACAAATGACGAAATTACCCCTGTTGTGGTTTTTGTTTCCAATCAACCTGTCAAATTTCAACCCATTTCGACACCGTCACGGCAATGATGAAATTTCCCCTAGCGGGGTTTTTGTTTCCAATCAACCAGCCAAATTTCAGAACATTCCGAAAGCACCGCGACAAATGACGAAATAGCCCCTACATAGTTTTTGTTTCCGATCGACCTGCCAAATTTCAACCCATTCTGACACCATCGCGACAAATGACTGTTTCCAAAACAACCTGCCAAATTTTAGCCCATTCCAAGAACATCGCAGCAATTGACAAAACTGCCCCTGTCGCAATTTTTGTTTCCAAACAACCTGCCAAATTTCAGCCCATTCCGACACCGTCGTGACAAATGACGAAAATCCCCTGGCGCGGTTTATGTTTCCAATCAGCCTGCCAAATTTCAGCCAATTCTGACACCGTCAGGACTAATGACAAAATTGCCGCTGGCGTGATTTTTGTTTCCAATCAACAAGTCAAATTTCAGCCCATTTCGACACTGTCCCGACAAATGATGAAATTGCCCCTGGGGCGATTTTTGTTTCCAATCAACAGGCCAAATTTCAGCCCATTCTGACACCATCACGACAAATGACTAAATTTTCCCTGGCGCGGTTTTTGTTTCCAATCAACCTGCCAAATTTTAGCCCATTTCGACACCGTCACCGTCGCGACAAATGACAAAATTTCTCTTGACGCGATTTTTGTTTCCAATCAACCTGCCAAATTTCTGCCCATTCTGACACCGCCGTGATAAATGATGAAATTACCCCTGGGGCAAAAATTTTGCCCATTCCGACACCATCACGACAAATGACGAAATTGCCCCTGGCGTGATTTTTGTTTCCAATTAACCTGTCAAATTTCACCCAATTCCGACACCGTGGCGACAAATGACGTAATTGACCCCAACACGATTTTTGTTTCTAATCAACCAACCAAATTTCAGCCCATTACGACACCGTCGAGACAAAGGATGATATTGCCCCTGGCGCAGTTTTTATTTCCAATCAACCTGCCAAATTTCAGCCCATTCCGACACCGGCACGACATATGACAAAATTGCCCCTGGCGCGATTTTTGTTTCCAATAAACCTGCCAAATTTCTGCTCCTTCTGACACCATCGTGACAAATGACAAAATTTCCCCTGCCGCGATCTCTGCTTCCAATCAACCAACCAAATTTCAGCCCATTCCGACACCGTTGCGAGAAATGACGAAATTGCCCCTGGCACGATTTTTGTTTCCAATCAACCTGCCAAATTTCAGCACATTCCGACACCATCGCAACAAATGACGAAATTGCCCTTGGCGCGATTTTCGTTTCCAATCAACCTGCCAAATTTCAGCCCATTCCGACACCGTCGCAACTAATGACGAAATTGCCCCTGGCGAGGTTTTTGTTTCCAATCAACCTCCCAAAATTCAGCCCATTTCGAAATCGTCGTGACAAATGACGAAATTACCCCTGGCACGATTTTTGTTTCCAATCAACCAGTCAAATTTCAGCCCATTCCGACACCGTTGCGAGAAATGACGAAATTGTCCCTGGCGCAGAATTTCAACCCATTCTGGCACCGTTGCGAGAAATGACGAAATTGCCCGTGTATGGTTTTTGTTTCCAATAAACCTGCCAAATTTCAACCCATTTCGACACCGTTGCGACAAATGACGAAATTTCCCATGACGTGGTTTTTGTTGCCAATTAACCTGCCAAATTTCACCCAATTTCGACACCGTCATGACAAATGACGAAATTATCCCCGGCGCAATTTTTGTTTCCAATCAACCTGCCAAATTTTAGCCCATTCCGACACCGTCGCGACAAATGACGAAATTGCACCAGGCGCGATTTTCGTTTCCTATCAACCTGCAAAATTTTAGCCCATTTCGACACCGTCGCGACTGATGACGAAATTGCCCCTGGTGCAGTTTTTGTTTCCAATCAACCTTTCAAATTTCAGCCCATTCCGACACCGTCACGAAAAATGATGAAATTGCCCCTAGGTCAGTTTTTGTTTCCAATCAACCTGCCAAATTTCAGCCCATTCCGATACCGTCGCGACCAATGACGAAATTGCCCTGGCAATTTTTGTTTCCAATCAACCTGCCAAATTTCGCCCATTTCGACACCATCACGACTAACGACGAAAGTACTCCTGGCGCGGTTTTTGTTTCCAATCAACCTACCAAATTTCAGCCCATTTTGACACCATCGTGACAAATGACCAAATTTCCTTGGCGAGATTTTTTTCCAATCAACAGACCAAATTTCAGCCCATTCCGACACCGCCGTGACAAATGACGAAATTGCCCCTAGCGTGGTTTTTGTTTCCAATTAACCTACCAAATTTCATCCAAATTTCGACACCATCGTGACAAATGACGAAATGGCCTCGACGCGGTTTTTGTTTCCAATCAACCTACCAAATTTCAACCCATTCCAAACCGTCGCGACAAATGACGATATTATCCCTGGCACGATTTTTTTTCCAATCAACCTGCAAAGTTTCAGCCCATTCCCACACCGTCGTGACAAATGACGAAATTGCCCCAGTCGCGATTTTCGTTTCCAATCAATCTGTCAAATTTCAGCTTATTTCGACACCATCGTGACAAATGACTAAATTGCCCCTGGTGCGGTTTTCATATTCAATCAACCTGCCAAATTTAAGCCCATTCCGACACCGTCGTAACTAATGACAAAATTGCCCCTGGCGTAGTTTTTGTTTGCAATCTACCTACCAAAATTCAGCCCATTTCAAAATCGTCATGACAAATGACGAAACAGCTCCTGGCGCGATTTTTGTTTCCAATCAGCCAGTCAAATTTCAGCCCATTCTGACAACGTTGCGACAAATAACGAAATTGTCCCTGGCATAGAATTTCAGCCAATTCCGACACCGTCACGACAAATGATGAAATTTCCCCTGGCGCAATTTTTGTTTCAATCAACCTGCCAAATTTCAGCCCATTTCGACACCGTCACGACAAATGACTAAATTACCCCTGGCGGGATTTTTGTTTCCAATCAACCTACAGAATTTCAGCCCATTTCGACACCATCGTGACAAATGACTAAATTACCACTGGTGCTATTTTTGTTTCCAATAAACTCGCAAAATTTCAGCCCATTCCGACGCAGTCGCGACAAATAACAAAATTCCCTCTGGCGCCATTTTTGTTTCCAATAAACCTACCAAATTTCAGCCCATTCCAACACCATCATGACAAATGACGAAATTGCCACTGGTGCAATTTTTGTTTCCTATCAACCTGCCAAATTTCAGCCCATTCCGACACCATCACGACAAATGACGAAATTGCCCCTGGCGTGGTTTCTGTTCCCAATCAACCTACCAAATTTCAACCCATTTCGACACCGTCACGACAAATGACGAATTTACCCCTGGCGGGGATTTTGTTTCCAATCAACTAGCCAAATTTCAGAATATTTCGAAAGCACCGCGACAAATGATGAAATAGCCCCTGCGCAGTTTTTGTTTCCAGTCAACCTGTCGAATTTTAGCCCATTCCGACACTGGTGCAATTTTTGTTTCCTATCAACCTGCCAAATTTCAGCCCATTCTAATACCATCACGACAAACGACAAAACATCCCCTGACGCAGTTTTTGTTTCCAGTCAACCTGTCGAATTTTAGCCCATTCCGACACTGGTGCAATTTTTGTTTCCTATCAACCTGCCAAATTTCAGCCCATTCTAATACCATCACGACAAACGACAAAACATCCCCTGACGCAGTTTTTGTTTCCAGTCAACCTGTCGAATTTTAGCCCATTCCGACACTGGTGCAATTTTTGTTTCCTATCAACCTGCCAAATTTCAGCCCATTCTAATACCATCACGACAAACGACAAAACATCCCCTGACGCAGTTTTTGTTTCCAGTCAACCTGTCGAATTTTAGCCCATTCCGACACTGGTGCAATTTTTGTTTCCTATCAACCTGCCAAATTTCAGCCCATTCTAATACCATCACGACAAACGACAAAACATCCCCTGACGCAGTTTTTGTTTCCAGTCAACCTGTCGAATTTTAGCCCATTCCGACACTGGTGCAATTTTTGTTTCCTATCAACCTGCCAAATTTCAGCCCATTCTAATACCATCACGACAAACGACAAAACATCCCCTGACGCAGTTTTTGTTTCCAGTCAACCTGTCGAATTTTAGCCCATTCCGACACTGGTGCAATTTTTGTTTCCTATCAACCTGCCAAATTTCAGCCCATTCTAATACCATCACGACAAACGACAAAACATCCCCTGACGCAGTTTTTGTTTCCAGTCAACCTGTCGAATTTTAGCCCATTCCGACACTGGTGCAATTTTTGTTTCCTATCAACCTGCCAAATTTCAGCCCATTCTAATACCATCACGACAAACGACAAAACATCCCCTGACGCAGTTTTTGTTTCCAGTCAACCTGTCGAATTTTAGCCCATTCCGACACTGGTGCAATTTTTGTTTCCTATCAACCTGCCAAATTTCAGCCCATTCTAATACCATCACGACAAACGACAAAACATCCCCTGACGCAGTTTTTGTTTCCAGTCAACCTGTCGAATTTTAGCCCATTCCGACACTGGTGCAATTTTTGTTTCCTATCAACCTGCCAAATTTCAGCCCATTCTAATACCATCACGACAAACGACAAAACATCCCCTGACGCAGTTTTTGTTTCCAGTCAACCTGTCGAATTTTAGCCCATTCCGACACTGGTGCAATTTTTGTTTCCTATCAACCTGCCAAATTTCAGCCCATTCTAATACCATCACGACAAACGACAAAACATCCCCTGACGCAGTTTTTGTTTCCAGTCAACCTGTCGAATTTTAGCCCATTCCGACACTGGTGCAATTTTTGTTTCCTATCAACCTGCCAAATTTCAGCCCATTCTAATACCATCACGACAAACGACAAAACATCCCCTGACGCAGTTTTTGTTTCCAGTCAACCTGTCGAATTTTAGCCCATTCCGACACTGGTGCAATTTTTGTTTCCTATCAACCTGCCAAATTTCAGCCCATTCTAATACCATCACGACAAACGACAAAACATCCCCTGACGCAGTTTTTGTTTCCAGTCAACCTGTCGAATTTTAGCCCATTCCGACACTGGTGCAATTTTTGTTTCCTATCAACCTGCCAAATTTCAGCCCATTCTAATACCATCACGACAAACGACAAAACATCCCCTGACGCAGTTTTTGTTTCCAGTCAACCTGTCGAATTTTAGCCCATTCCGACACTGGTGCAATTTTTGTTTCCTATCAACCTGCCAAATTTCAGCCCATTCTAATACCATCACGACAAACGACAAAACATCCCCTGACGCAGTTTTTGTTTCCAGTCAACCTGTCGAATTTTAGCCCATTCCGACACTGGTGCAATTTTTGTTTCCTATCAACCTGCCAAATTTCAGCCCATTCTAATACCATCACGACAAACGACAAAACATCCCCTGACGCAGTTTTTGTTTCCAGTCAACCTGTCGAATTTTAGCCCATTCCGACACTGGTGCAATTTTTGTTTCCTATCAACCTGCCAAATTTCAGCCCATTCTAATACCATCACGACAAACGACAAAACATCCCCTGACGCAGTTTTTGTTTCCAGTCAACCTGTCGAATTTTAGCCCATTCCGACACTGGTGCAATTTTTGTTTCCTATCAACCTGCCAAATTTCAGCCCATTCTAATACCATCACGACAAACGACAAAACATCCCCTGACGCAGTTTTTGTTTCCAGTCAACCTGTCGAATTTTAGCCCATTCCGACACTGGTGCAATTTTTGTTTCCTATCAACCTGCCAAATTTCAGCCCATTCTAATACCATCACGACAAACGACAAAACATCCCCTGACGCAGTTTTTGTTTCCAGTCAACCTGTCGAATTTTAGCCCATTCCGACACTGGTGCAATTTTTGTTTCCTATCAACCTGCCAAATTTCAGCCCATTCTAATACCATCACGACAAACGACAAAACATCCCCTGACGCAGTTTTTGTTTCCAGTCAACCTGTCGAATTTTAGCCCATTCCGACACTGGTGCAATTTTTGTTTCCTATCAACCTGCCAAATTTCAGCCCATTCTAATACCATCACGACAAACGACAAAACATCCCCTGACGCAGTTTTTGTTTCCAGTCAACCTGTCGAATTTTAGCCCATTCCGACACTGGTGCAATTTTTGTTTCCTATCAACCTGCCAAATTTCAGCCCATTCTAATACCATCACGACAAACGACAAAACATCCCCTGACGCAGTTTTTGTTTCCAATCAACCTGTCGAATTTTAGCCCATTCCGACACCATCGTGACAAATTACAAAATTGCCACTGGCGCAGTTTTTGTTTCCAATCATCCTGCCAAATTTCAGCCCATTCAGACATCGTCACGACAAATGACGAAATTATCCCTTGCGTGGTTTTTTTTCCAATCAACCTGCCGAATTTCAACCCATTTCGACACCGTCGTGAAAAATGACGAAATTGCCCTCGACGGGGTTTTTGTTTCCGATCAACTAGCCAAATTTCAACCCATTCCGACACTGCCACAAGAAATGACGAAATTGGCCCTGCGAGGTTTTTGTTTCTAATCAACCTGCCAAATTTCAGTCCATTCCGACACCGAACGACAAATGACTATTTCCAATCAACCTGTTAAATTTTAGCCCATTCCAAGAACGTCGCGACAAATGACAAAATTGCCTCTGGCGCGATTTTTGTTTCCAATCAACCTACCAAATTTTAGCCCATTCGGACACCGTCGCGGCAAATGACGAAATTTTCCCTGTGGCGATTTTTGTTTCCAATCAACCTACAAAATTTCAAGCCCATTTCGACAACGTCTTGTCAAATGACAAAATTGACCCGACACAATTTTTGTTTCCAAACAACCTGTCAAATTTTAGCCCATTCCGGCACCGTCGCGAGAAATGACAAAATTGCCACTAGCGCAGTTTTTGTTTCCAATCAACTTGCCAAATTTCAGCCCATTTCGACACCGTCGCAACAAATGAGTGTTTCCAATCAACCTGCCAAATTTTAGCCCATTCCAAAAACGTCGCGACAAATGACAAAATTGCCCCTGGCGCAGTTTTTGTTTCCAATCAACCTGCCAAATTTAAGCCAATTCCGACACCGTCGCGACTAATGACGAAATTATCCCTGGCGCGATTTTTGTTTCCAATCAACCTACCAAATTTTAGCCCATTTCGACACCGTCGTGACAAATGACGAAATTGCCCCTGGCGCGATTTTTTTTCCAATCAACAGGCCATATTTCTGCCCATTCCGACACCGCCGCGACAAATAACGAAATTGCCCCTGGCGTGGTTTTTATTTCCATTTAACCTGCCAAATTTCATTCAATTTCGACACCGTCGCGACAAATGACGAAATGGCCCCGGCGCAATTTTTGTTGCCAATCAACCTTCCAAATTTCAGCCCATTCCGACACCGGCGTGACAAATGACGATATTCTCCCAGGGCGCGATTTTTGTTTCCAATCAACCTGTAAAGTTTCAGCCCATTCCCACACCATCGTGACAAATAACAAAATTACCCCAATCGCGATTATCGTTTCCAACCAACCTGTCAAATTTCAGCCCATTCCGACACCATCGCAACAAATGGCTAAATTGCCCCTGGCGCGGTTTTTGTTTTCAATAAACCTGCCAAATTTCAGTCCATTCTGACACCATTGCGTCAAATGACGAAATTGCCCCTGGCAGGGTTTTTGTTTCCAATCGGCCAGCCAAATTTCAGCCCATTACAACACCACCGTGACAAATGACAAAATTGCCCCTGGTGCCATTTTTGTTTCCAATCAACCTGCCAAATTTCAGCCCATTCCGACACCATAGCGACAAATGACGAAATTGCCACTGGCGCAGTTTTTGTTTCCTATCAACTTACGAAATTTTAGCCCATTCCAACACCGTCACGACAAATGACGAAATTGTCCCTGGCGTGATTTTTGTTTCCAATCAACCTGCCAAATTTCAACCTATTTCGACACCGTCGCGGCAAATGACGAAATTACCCCTGGCGAGATTTTTGTTTCCAATCAGCCAGTCAAATTTTAGCCCATTCTTACATCGTTGCGACAAATGATGATATTGCCCCTGGGGCGATTTTTGTTTCTAATCAACCTACAAAGTTTCAGCCCATTCCGACACCGTCGCAACAAATGACGAAATTGCCCCTAGCGCGATTTTCGTTTCCAATCAACTTGCCAAATTTCAGCTCGTTCCGACATCATCGGGACTAATTATGAAATTACCCCTGGCGCGATTTTTATTTCCAATCGACCTTCCAAAATTCAGTCCATTTCGAAATCGTCGTGACAAATGACGAAATTGCTCCTGACACGATTTTTGTTTCCAATCAACCTGTCAAATTTCAGCCCATTTCGACACCGTCGTGACAAATGACGAAATTGCCCCTGGCATAGAATTTCAGCCCATTCCAACACCACCGTGACAAATGATGAAATTGCCCCTGGTGCCATTTTTGTTTCCAATCAACCTGCCAAATTTCAGCCCATTCCGACACCATCGCGACTAATGATGAAATTACCCCTGGCGCGGTTTTTGTTTCCAATCAACGTGTCAAATTTCAGCCCTTCCGACACCGTCGCGACAAATGACGACGTTGCCCCTACCGTAGTTTTTGTTTCCAATCAACCTGCCATATTTCTGCCCATTCTGACACCATGGCAGCAATGACGAAATTGCCCCTAGCGTGGTTTTTGTTTCCAATCAACCCGTAAAATTTCTGCCCATTCCGACACCGTCATGACAAATGATGAAATTTCCCTTGGCGCGATTTCTGCTTCCAATCAACCTACCAAATTTCAGCCCATATCGACACCGTCGTGACAAAGGACGAAATTGCCCTTGGCGCTTGTTTCCAATAAACCTATCAAATTTCAGCCCATTCCGATACCGTCGCGACAAATGACTAACTTGCTCCTAGCACAATTTTCGTTTCCTATCAACCTGCCAAATTTCAACCCATTCCGACACCATCGCGACAAATGATGAAATTGCCCCTGGCGCAGTTTTTGTTTCCAATCAACAGGCCAAATTTTAGCCCAATCTGACACCGTCGTGACAAATGATGAAATTTCACCTAGCGTGGTTTTTGTTTCCATTTAACCTGCCAAATTTCACCCAATCCCGACACTGTCACGATAAATGACGAAATTATCCTCGGCGCGATTTTTGTTTCCAATCAACCTGCCAAATTTCAGCCCAGTCCGACACCGTTGCGACAAATGACAAAATTGCACCTGGCGCAATTTTCGTTTCCTATCAACCTGTCAAATTTCAGCCCATTCCGACACCGTCCCAACAAATGACGAAATTGCCCCTGGGTCAGTTTTTGTTTCCAATCAACCTGCCAAATTTTAGCCCATTCTGACATCGTTGCGATAAATGACGAAATTACCCCTGACGCGATTTTTGTTTCCAATCAACCTGCCAAATTTTAGCCCATTTCAACACCGTCGCGACTAATGACGAAATTGCCCCTGGCGCAATTTTTGTTTCCAAACAACTTGCCAAATTTCAACCCATTCCGACACCGTCGCGACAAATGACGAAAATTCACCTGGGACAGATTTTGTTTCCAATCAACCTGCCAAATTTCAGGCCCATTCCGACACCGTCGTGACAAATGCCAAAATGTCCCCTAGCGGGGTTTATGTTTCCAATCAGCTTGCTAAATTTCAGCCCATTCTGATACCGTCACGACCAATGACGAAATTGCCCCTGGCACGATTTTAGTTTCCAATCAACCTACAAAATTTCGGCCCATTTCAACACTGTCGCGACGAGTGTTGAAATTGCCCCTAGAGAGATTTTTGTTTCCAATCAACAGGCCAAATTTCAGACCATTTCGAAACTGTTGCGACAAATGACGAAATTACCCCTGGGGCGATTTTTGTTTCTAATCAACAGGCCAAATTTTAGCCCATTCTGACACCATCACAACAAATTCCCCTGGCGCGATTTTTGTTTCCAATGCAATAGCTGAAGTTTGAATATCAGTCGGAGTAGATAAAACTTTCCCCGCCTGTGTCTTGATAGACCTAATACGCAATTTGCTGAACCATCGTATGAAAATATCGAGTATTGTGATCACCCTCACATACCCAATGTGAACCGACCTTTTGCTTCCAAAAGCCCTCCTCAATAGATAAGGTCCGGTTCAAAACTGCCTGGGCATGATGTAGTAAGTTGCGATGCTTCGGTGTGGGATCTCTATCATATATTATCTCAGCCTCATCAATCCCAACCTCAGCATCGTGCACCCGCTGAAAAATATCTCCATATACATGTCGGTTCCACCAGCGTAGACCCTATTTCAGCCTGAAGAACTTTTCCAAAAGATCGGTCATCCCTGTGAGATGAGTAGGGATCGACCACTCCTGGGAGACAAAGGCTAAAAAATCATGGTGCTTGGTCCAAACATTGAGGAATCTGAATGGTCTAGGCCACAAATCATCATCAGAAACCCACTGAAGCAGTAAAGGAGAGTGATCAGATGAAGTCCGATTCAAGTGTCTCACTGTAAGCTGTCGACAAAAGGCTACAGCTGTAGAATTAATAAGTACCCTATCCAATCTCTTTCTGACCCGACCATTGGTCCAAGTATATCAGTTTCCAATGAAACCCGCATCCTCTAAACCACAGTCTAACATCATATCAGAGAAAGTAGTAGTGCCACGATCACAGGTATTATGACCAGTGCGCTCTCCATCATGTGTAATAACATTAAAGTCTCCCCCAACTAGCTAAGGATCGTCCATATCGAGGGAGATGTGGTGAAGACCCGCCCACAAATCCCTTTTGATAATAGCATCGCATGATGCATAGGCTGGAGTCAAATAGATAGGACGCGCTAGTCTGGGATCCTCAACTCTAATGTGAAGATACTGGGGATGATCAACAATAACAGTAACATTAGTCCCCGAATTCCAGAAAAACCAGATCTTATTCGATTCATTTTGAGCTCCCATGTCGAAGCGCAGATAGTATCGTGTATATACAAAATTTTACTGCAGAACAAAAGGCTCCAGTATAACTAGAAGATAAACCTGATGAAGATGTAGTATTAGTTTCTTCAGGTGCCGACGAGTAGCTACACTAGCTACACCTCTCACATTCCAAATGATGGCA
>NW_019254642.1:59494-71077 GCF_002742605.1 Olea europaea var. sylvestris
CCCTGATTGAGCACTGTCTGGGCCTCATGTGGAAAAACCGATGATGGATTTGGGTCCGTAACAAAATTCCCCACATTCTGCTGAAGGGTCACCGGCGCGTGACCACCACGCGCCGGCCGTCGACCCGCGGCGATTTTCCAATGGTGTCAGAAAATTATGATTTTTCACAGGCAGATGCGGAATTTCATGCTGATCATCACGGTATGTTCCTTTTTCTGAAACGAGTTCAGGATTGGCCGGAATCTGCAATTTTCCGAGCGACTGGCCGGAAATTTCGATCGCCGGTGGGGGCGCGTCCGGAGTCGAAATTGGATGATTTTTTGGTCGAAGGTTAGCCTTTTCATGGGTAATCTGATGGTCAGGCGCGTGTCCATGTTTGAGCTCCTAGATGATTTAATTGAAAAATCAGATTTCGGCCCCTCGGGATTCGATTTGTCGATTTTGGGCGATTCAGACGAAATCTCAACTACCCCTAGGGCTTTCGACCCTTCTGGAATCATTGTTGAGGGTCCCAGACCTTGAATCACTGTAGAAGATGAAGTTTTGGTGACCTTGGAAAACGTGCCACCATTGTTCTTATTAGAATTCAATCCAATCACTTCCAAAACTGTTAAATCTTGATTTTGCTGATCCTTTGGGGTTGTTTGGTGTTCAAATCCACCGGCTAAAGGTGGTATATCGGGTGGTGGGTTAAGATTCTTGAAGGTTTGTGGTTTGTCTCCCATTCTAGAGAGAAGGGAGAGCGTTTTGGGCTAGAGAGAGAAAGTGTGTTCTCTAAAAATGGTTTTGGTTTTGGTTTTGGTTTTGGCTTAGGGTTTAGGGTTTATGGTTTAGGGTTTTCGGCCCTTCTGGAATCATTGGTGATGGTCCTAGACCCTGATTCAGTGCGTAGAGTGGAGTTTTGAAAACATAAGGATTCGTGCCATCAACTTTTTCATATAAATCAGATTCTATTAATTCCAAAACCATTGTGGCTTGAAGTGCTGGAAGATTTTTGGTTGTTTGGGGTTGAAATCCACCGGGTAAAGGTAGTATGTTGGATGGTGGATCAAGATTTTAGAAGGTTTGTGATTTGTCTCCCATTCTAGAGAGAAGGGAAAACGTTTTGGGCTAGAGAGAGAAAGTGCGGCTTAGGGTTTGGTTTTGGTTTAGGGTTTAGGGTTTGGGGTTTAGGGTTTATGGATCTCGGCCCTTCGGGAATCATTGGTGATGGTCCCAGACCCTAATTCATTGTGTAGAGTGGAGTTTTGACAACATTGGGATTCGTGCCATCAACATTTTCATATAAATCTGATTCTATTGCTTCCAAAACCATTGTAGCTTGAAGTGCTGGAAGATTTTGGGTTGTTTGGGGTTGAAATCCATCGGGAAAAGGTGGTATGTCAGGTGGTGGATCAAGATTTTTGAAAGTTTGTGATTTGTCTCCCATTTTAGAGAGAAGGGAGAGCATTTTGGGCTAGAGAGAGAAAGTACGTTTTAGGGTTTGGTTTTGGTTTAAGGGTTTGGTTTTGGTTTAGGGTTTAGTGTTTAGGGTTTTCGACCCTTCTAGAATCATTGGTGATGGTCCCAGACCTTGATTAAATGCGTAGAGTGGAGTTTTGACAACACTGGGATTCGTGCCATCAACTTTTTCATATAAATCTGATTCTATTGCTTCGAAAACCATTGTGGCTTGAAGTACTGGAAGATTTTAGGTTGTTTAAGGTTGAAATCCACTGGGTAAAGGTGGTATGTCGGGTGGTGGATCAAGACTTTTGAAGGTTTGGGATTTTTCTACCATTCTAGAGAAAAGGGAGACCGTTTTGGGCTAGAGAGAGAAAGTGCAAGTTAGGGTTTGGTTTTAGCTTAGGGTTTAGGGTTTGGGGTTTAGGGTTTAGGGTTTTCGGCCCTTCTGGAATCATTGGTGATGGTCCTAGACCCTGATTCAATGCGTAGAGTGGAATTTTGAAAACATAGGGATTCATGCCATCAACTTTTTCATATAAATCAGATTCTATTACTTCCAAAACCATTGTGGCTTGAAGTGCTGGAAGATTTTTGGTTGTTTGAGGTTGAAATCCACCGGGTAAAGGTGGTATGTCGGATGATGGATCAAGATTTTAGAAGGTTTGTGATTTGTCTCCCATTCTGAAGAGAAGGGAGAGCGTTTTGGGCTAGAGAGAGAAAGTGCGGCTTAGGATTTGGTTTTGGTTTTGGTTTTGGTTTAGGGTTTAGGGTTTGGTGTTTGGGGTTTGGTGTTTAGGGTTTTGGGTTTATGGATTTCGGCTCTTCAGGAATCATTGGTGATGGTCCCAGACCCTAATTCAATGCGTAGAGTGGAGTTTTGACAACATTGGGATTCGTGCCATCAACATTTTCATATAAATCTGATTCTATTGCTTTCAAAACCGTTATAGCTTGAAGTACTGGAAGATTTTGGGTTGTTTGGGGTTGAAATCCACGGGGAAAAGGTGGTATGTCGGGTGGTGGATCAAGATTTTTGAAGGTTTGTGATTTGTCTCCCATTTTAGAGAGAAGGGAGAGCGTTTTGGGCTAGAGAGAGAAAGTGCGGTTTAGGGTTTGGGGTTTAGGGTTTTCGGCCCTTCTGGAATCAATGGTGATGGTCCCAAACCCTGATTCACTGCGTAGAGTGGAGTTTTGAAAACATAGGGGTTCGTGCCATCAACTTTTCCATATAAATCAGATTCTATTACTTCCAAAACCATTGTGGCTTGAAGTGCTGGAAGATTTTTGGTTGTTTGGAGTTGAAATCCACCAGGTAAAGGTGGTATGTCGGATGGTGGATCAAGATTTTAGAAGATTTGTGATTTGTCTCCCATTCTAGAGAGGAGGGAGAGCGTTTTGGGCTAGAGAGAGAAAGTGCGGCTTAGGGTTTGGTTTTGGTTTAGGGTTTATGGTGTTTTTTTTTTTTAGATTGGAAAGATCACCCGTGATATTATAAGAAGCGGCCAAATCAAGTAACCAATTTTTATCTTTCCAATAGAGGTTGTAGCACAATTTATGGAGACATTATGTGAATGGAATTGAGGATAGGACTTCGCAATGTAGCCCAATTGGTCACAAATTTGACATTTGGGCTGGTAACGTTGATTGTAATTGTTGGGCCAACTAGAATTGTTGTTCTAGCGACGTCCATCACGCTAGGCTCCATTTGAGTTTCGACTTTGGCTAGAGCCTTGAGGCCCACAATGAGGAGCATTTTGCTTGAAAGACCATGGGTGACTCCCCTCTTGTGTAGGCTGCTTCATCTTTGTATAATTTGTAGATCCACCAGATTCCGTGTTGTAGCTTCTAGGAGCCGTGAATACGCTTCGTGTCCAAGCAAAAGGTCGTGCAACTCCTCAAAGGCCAGTGATGATTCTCGGGTTCGAATAGGAGCAACAATCTCCTAAAAATCTGGACCTAAACCATTTAATACATAAAGGGTTAGGTCATCGTCCTAAATTGAGTGTAATGGCTAATTCATCAGCCAAGGCCTTTACAGCATGAAGATATTCTGTGATCGACCAATTTCCATGCTGGATTAAGGTGAGTTCTTCATTTAACTGCATAGCACAAGTTCTTGATCGGCTGGCATACAGAGTTTTTATCTTTTTCCAAGCTTCATGAGAGGTCTTTGCTGTAGCAACAAGTGGGGTGATTGAAGGAGATATGGAGGCTAGAATAGCAATCAGGATAAGTTTATCCTGTCAAACCCAGTGGGCCTTGCGTAGCTCATCAGCGGAGGTACCAGCGAAACAGGGGCACTGATGGGTGCGTTCGACATAGTCGAGTAAATCATAACCAATAAGGAGTGCTTCAAATTGAGCACGCCATTGGGAAAAGGTGGATGGAGTTAATTTTTCATTGATTTGGGTAGTAATATTGAGGGAATCAGGGGTTTATCTGCTCTCGAACAAGGTTGGGTATTGAGGTTAAAGTTTGAAGTTTTATCAAAGGAGGAAGACATGGTGATGACTTGGATCGATGGCTTGTTGGAGATCGATGGCTCTGGTACCATATAAAAGAACAGATTGTGAAGGAGCAGATATTCTGTGATTTCAATGAAGAATTTCCCGTTTAGGGTTTATGGTTTGGTGTTTGGGGTTTGGGGTTTAGGGTTTAGGGTTTATGGATTTTGGCCCTTCGGGAATCATTGGTGATGGTCCCAGACCCTAATTCAATGCGTAGAGTGGAGTTTTGACAACATTGGGATTCGTGCCATCAACATTTTCATATAAATCTGATTCTATTGCTTCTAAAACCATTGTAGCTTGAAGTGCTGAATGATTTTGGGTTGTTTGGGGTTGAAATCCACTGGGAAAAGGTAGTATGTCGGGTGGTGGATCAAGATTTTTGAAGGTTTGTGATTTGTCTCCCATTTTAGAGAGAAGGGAGAACGTTTTGGGCTAGAGAGAGAAAGTGCGGTTTTCGGTTTTGTTTTGGTTTATGGTTTGGGGTTTGGGGTTTGGGGTTTAGGGTTTTCGGCCCTTCTGGAATCAATGGTGATGGTCCCAAACCCTGATTCACTGCGTAGAGTGGAGTTTTGACAACAATGGGATTCGTGCCATCAACTTTTTCATATAAATCTGATTCTATTGCTTCCAAAACCATTGTGGCTTGGAATGCTAGAAGATTTTTGGTTGATTGGGGTTGAAATCCACCGGGTAAAGGTGGTATGTCAGATGATGGATCAAGATTTTTGAAGGTTTGTGATTTGTCTCCCATTCTAGAGAGAAGGGAGAGCATTTTGGGCTACAGAGAGAAAGTGCGGTTTAGGGTTTGGTTTTGGTTTAGGGTTTAGGGTTTTTTTTTTTTTTTTTGGGTAAAGACATCCACACATCCTTAATGACTTTTTAGGGTCCACCAAGGAAGGTCGATGGGGGTTAAGTGTTCCCCGACCATATTTATTTCTTAAAAATCAAGAATACACGGAAGGAGGGGGGCATGAACCTGACCTCCAAAAAGCAATGATGCAACAACTGAATATAATAAAATGAAAGCAATAAACGAGGAAGCACTACTTCCCTATACAATAAAAATTATTTAATAATCATGGCCTAAATTACGAACCTCTGAAACTGGACAATCCATGTCTGTCGATCTGCACTAGCGCCCTAATATGTCGAGGCAGTTCTAGTGGTCCATACTCTAGATAGCGTCGATGATTCCAGCCTTTTGTAGCAAGAGAGTCGGCAACCTGGTTGCCTTCTCTGTAGATATGTGAAACTGTGTCTCTATCGAAGTAGATGAGGTCTCTGATCTGTCTAAGAATACCCTGAATCGACCATGGTCCTCTACATTTGGTGATGCAGTGAATAGCCAATGTTGAATCTGCCTCGAGCCAGATAGCTGAAATCCCAAGTCCTCTGGCCAATAGAAGCCCATCTAGTATGGCTCTGAGCTCAGCCTCCAAAATGAAACATGGGCCATACGATGCTAAGAATGCCCTGATACAGTATCCTGCGTGGTCGCTAATGATGCCTCCACCACTTGCAAATCCATCTTTGACGCATCCATCAGTGTTGATCTTGTAGGATCCAACTGGTGGAGTGCGCCAAACAACCATAATAGGTGGTGGTGGGAGAGGACGGGTCAAAGAAATGCCAAAAAAAGGTGCAAGTGTCACATCTCCTCGCCATTGCTCAACTCGGAATAGTCCTCCCATATGAAGAAAGGAGATCATGCGGTAGACCCTCCAAATAATACGTCTGGCCACCATACGAAATACCTCTATGCTTCGCATCATTCGTCTTAGTCCATAGAAACCAAAATATCAGTAGAGGAATGATAATACGAATGTGCTCACGGTAAACGTGCTATCCAGAATACCGCCATCTCTGGAACCTCTGTCTGACCCCCTCCCCTGAAGTCATAGGTATCTGAAAGATGTCTCCAAAGTGCTGCCATACCTGGTCGGAGATGCTGCTGCTCGTGAAAATATGATTGATGGTCTCAATCTCGAAACAACACTGACAACGAGAAGCCAACTGACATCCAATTCTCCTCTGAATAACAACATCTACTGGAATGAGATCCTACCACAGTCTCCAGCAGAAGAATGAAATAGTGGTAGGCAAAATAGAGCTCCACAGCAGTCGATATGAGTCCTGAGGCTGGCGAACCAAACGGACTAGTTGCCATGCTGATTTGGTGGTAAAGTCACCATCCGAAGTAATTTTCCAAACAATTCGGTCCGTGGCATCTGCACATAAAGGTATCGCCCCTACCTGTTCCGCCATGTGAGAAGGAAGGGCCCGTAATAATCGTCCAAAATCCCACCCAGTGTCGTCAAAAAAATCCTGTACCCTCGCAGATGTGTGCTGTCTGTGGGGGAATAGGGATGCCAACGTGGACTCGCCCATCCAACAATCATGCCAGAAGAAAATCTGACCGGTTCCAAGGTGCCAAGCAATGTGTGGATCCGTCCGTGGCCCAACTGATTTCAGCCTCTTCCAGGTAGGGAAAGTTGAACTGGGAACTGCTGCAAGTAAAGGGTGCGTCCCCTTACAATACTTGCCCAGTAAAAACTGAGCCCAGAGTGACCTCTGAGATCGGAACAGCCACCAGAGCTTCATGGAGAAGGTGTCCACCACATCCTGCAATCTCCTAAAGCCGAGGCCTCCCTCATCAGTATCTGAAGCCAGTCAAAATCTCTAGTCGTCTGATCTGACTAGTGGATGCCCGTCTGGATAGTATAATACCACTCTTGTCTCTATTCACCAATTGGCCAGAAACTCCTTCATAGTGCTCCAAGCAGTCTAAGACCCTCCTGATAGACTGTTTCTGACCGTTGGTAAAGATGATCATATCATCAGCAAATGAGAGATGTGAGACAAGAGCACTACCTCCATGTCGATAACACATACTGGGATACTGCTGAAACCTCTGAGTGAGCAAGCGTGAGAAGTAGTCTGCTGCAATGATGAACAAGGATGGGGAGATAGGATCACCCTGTCTAAGTCCTCGTGAGGAGCGAAAGAAACCACATGGGCGGCCATTTAGGAGTACGGAGAAACGACACTCCGAAACGCACCACCTGATTCTGTCAATCCAGATCTTATCAAATCCAAATGCCTCCAATATAGAATAAATGAAGCACCAGTCCATGCGATCATATGCTTTAGCCATGTCTAACTTCAGCATAGTGTTTCCCTCTCGCGCTCTATCATCTAAAGTGTAGAGAAGCTCCTGAGCCAATAAAACATTATCTCCAATCAGACGGCCTGGGATGAAACCACTCTGTGGAGAGGAAATAATGCGCGGTAGCAGTGTACTCAACCGAGTGTTCAAAAGCTTAGTAATAATCTTATTGAACACTGTGCATAAACTGATTGGTCTGAATTCAGTCCATCTGCAAGCACCATCCTTCTTAGGTAGCAAGACAATAGAAGTAGCAGCAAAATCCCGTGGAAGATGACCACATCAAAGAAATCCAATACCGCCCTGTAAACATCCTCCTGAATGATATCCCAGCAATGCTGGAAGAATAGGGATGAGAAGCCATCCGGACCAGCGACACTGTTAGCATCAATACTGAAAACTGCATCCCGTACCTCATGAATTAAAGGGGGGCGATTTAGTGCCAGATTATCATCCACCGTCAATAGCCTCGGAATGACATCAGAACGGATGTGGTCCAAGGGTTGTGGAGGAGCAGATAAGAGATCCTGGTAGAAAGCAACAGCCGAGGTCTGAATATCAGTAGGAGTAGATAACACTTCCCCCGCCTGTGTCCTGATAGACCTGATACGCGATTTGATCCTACGCCCCTGAACCATCGCATTAAAATATCGAGTATTGTGATCACCCTCACATGCCCAACGTGAACCGGCCTTTTGCTTCCAAAAGCCCTCCTCAATAGATAAGGTCCGGTTCAAAACTGCCTGGGCCTGATGTAGTAAGTTATGGTTCTCCGGTGTAGGATCTCTATCATATATTATCTCAGCCTCATCAACCCCGACTTCAGTATCGCGCACTCGCTGGAAAATATCTACAAATACATGTCGGTTCTACCAGCGCAGACCCTGTTTCAGCCTGAAGAACTTCTCCCAAAGAGCGGTCATCCCTGTGAGATGAGTAGGGATCGACCACTTCTGGGAGACAAAGGCTAAAAAATCATGGTGCTTGGTCCAAACATTGAGGAATCTGAACGGTCTAGGCCCCAAATCATCATCAGAAACCCACTGAAGCAGTAAAGGAGAGTGATCGGATGAAGTCCGATTCAAGTGTCTCACTATAAGCTGTCGACAAAAAGCTGCAGCTGTAGAATTAATAAGTACCCTATCCAATCTCTTTCTAACCCGACCATTGGTCCAAGCATATCGATTTCCAATGAAACCCACATCCTCTAAACCACAGTCTAACATCATATCAGAGAAAGCAGTAGTGCCACGATTACGGGTATTATGACCAGTGCGCTCTCCATCATGTGTAATAACATTAAAGTCTCCCCTAACTAGCCAAGGATCGTCCATGTCGAGGGAGATGTGGTGAAGACCCGCCCACAAATCTCTCCTGATAGTAGCATCACATGACGCATATACTGGAGTCGAATAGATAGCACGCGCTAGTCTGGGATCCTCAACTCTAACGTGAAGAAACTGGGGATGATCAACAATAACAGTAACATTAGTCCCCGAATTCCAGAAAAACCAGATCTTGTTCGATTCATTTTGAGCTCCAATGTCGAAGCGCAGATAGCGTCGTGTATATGCAAAATTTTGCCGCAGAACAAAAGGCTCCAATATAGCTAGAAGATAAACCTGATGAAGCTGTATAAGTTTCTTCAGGCACCGACGAGTAGCTACACTAGCTACACCTCTCACATTCCAAATGATGGCATTTATAGGGAAGGAGAATGTGAGGATGTATCATGTGACTGACTCCGAGTGATCCTTCTGCTCGGATGTGGAGTATTAGTAGCCCGTGGGTGTCTCTTCCGAACAACTGGGATAAATCCATCTTCCTCTGTCCTCTCATCCAAACCCACCAAGTCATCAGAAGAAGACCTTCGAAAAGGTCCCTGCTGGTGAACCTCAATCTGAGGTGAGCTCTCTGTATCTGAATGCGCTGACTGCAAAGATGGAATAGATGCCTCCACATTTTGATGACAAACAGGAGGAGAAGAAGTGGAAATAGGTGCCTGAGCCCTACCGGGTGTCGGGCCTGGAATGTAAGAAGTTCTACTAACTGTGTCTGCTGTAGAATTCTGTGTCTGTGGCCTCTTCAACATCTCATCCAACATAGGATCATAAAATGGAGTGATAGGTTGACTGATAGCCTGAGCAGGAGCTGAAGGAGTGGTAGATGTAACTGGATCTACAACACTGATAACTGGTAAGGTTGTAGTAGAGGGAGGAGCAATTGGAGGAACAGATGGCTGGGTCTGAGCATGTGAGCTAGTGCCAGTAGGTAATGGGACTGATGTGATGTGCAGGGTGGCAATGCTCCTCAGTATGACCAAAATGTCTGCACCGAAAATAGTAATCTGGTTCTTCTCATACACAACACTTTGCCAATATCCTCCACACTTTTCACGCTGAATCCAAATCCTATCTGGAAGCTTATACTCCAAATTAACCTCAATGCATACTCGTGCCTCACTGGGTCGTCGTAAATCTGAAGTGGCCTCATCAATACGTAATGGGAGTCCAATGGCCTTAGCCAGGGCAAACAAACTACTCTTTGCCCGAAAGTGAATGGGCAGTAATGGGAATGAAACCCAAACAGGGACAATAGGAGTCTCATGCCTAGGATTAAAGCTGGGTGTCCACTTAAAAACGCGCATGAGACAGCCATCGATGTACCAAGAGGGCTTGAGAAATAGGCGTGAGTAATCATCCTCATGTGCCAAGTGTATTAGAATATGAGTCGCATCAATAAGTCCAATCATATAATCACCACAAAAACCAAATTTTTGAAAGCTGTCACGTACCTTAATCATGGAGGGCTTGCGACGTGAGAATTTGCCTACAAGAGTAAATTTATACGGTTCAGCGATTGGCCGGAATCTGCGATTTTCCAAGCGACTGGCCGTAACTTGCGATAGTCGGTGACGGCGCGTCCGACGTCGGAATTGGATGATTTTTTAGTCAAAGGTTCACCTTATCATGGGTAATCTGATGGTCAGGCGTGTGGCATTGGTTGAGCTCTGTAGATGATTTAATTGAAAAATCAGATTTCGGCCCCTCGGGATTCGATCTGTCAATTTTGGGCGATTCAGACGAAATCTCAACTACCCCTAGGGTTTTTGGCCCTTCTGGAATAATTGGTGATGTTCCCAGACCTTGAATCACTATAGAAGATGAAGTTTTGGTGACGTTGGAAAACGTGCCACCATTGTTCTTATTAGAATTCAATCCAATCACTTCCAAAACTGTTAAATCTTGATTTTCCTGATCCTCTGGGGTTGTTTGGGGTTCAGATCCACCAGGTAAAGGTGGTATATCGGGTGGTGGGTTAAGATTCTTGAAGGTTTGTGGTTTGTCTCCCATTCTAGAGAGAAGGGAAAGCGTTCGGGGCTAGAGAGAGAAAGTGTTTGGTTTTGGTTTGTTTGGTTTGTTTGGTTTAGGGTTTAGGGTTTGGTGTTTGGGGTTTGGGATTTAGGGTTTTTGGCCCTTCTGGAATCACTAGTGATGGTCCTAGACCCAGATTCAATGCGTAGAGTGGAGTTTTGACAACATTGGGATTCGTGCCATTAGCATTTTCATGTAAATCTGATTCTATTGCTTCCAAAACCATTGTAGCTTGAAGTGCTGGAAGATTTTGGGTTGTTTAGGGTTGAAATCCAACAGGTAAAGGTGGTATGTCGGGTGGTGGATCAAGATTTTTGAAGGTTTGTGATTTGTCTCCCATTTTAGAGAGAAGGGAGAGCGTTTTGGGCTAGAGATAGAAAGTGCGGTTTAGGGTTTGGTTTTGGTTTAGGGTTTGGGGTTTAGGGTTTTTGGCCCTTTTGGAATCATTGGTGATGGTCCCAGACCCTGATTCAATGCATAGAGTGGAGTTTTGACAACATTGGGATTCGTGCCATCAACTTTTTCATATAAATCTAATTCTATTGCTTCCAAAACCATTGTGGCTTGGAGTGCTGGAAGATTTTTGGTTGTTTGGAGTTGAAATCGATCGGGTAAAGGTGGTATGTCAGGTGGTGGATCAAGCTTTTTGAAGGTTTGTGATTTGTCTCCCATTCTAGAGAGAAGGGAGAGTGTTTTGGGCTAGAGAGAGAAAGTGCAGTTTAGGGTTTGGTTTTGGTTATGGTTATGGTTTTGGTTTAGGGTTTAGGGTTTGGGGTTTGCGGTTTAGGGTTTAAGGATTTCGGCCCTTCTGGAATCATTGGTGATAGTCCCAAACCCTGATTCACTGCGTAGAGTGGAGTTTTGATAACATTGGGATTCGTACCATCAACATTTTCATATAAATCTGATTCTATTGCTTCCAAAACCGTTGTAGCTTGAAGTGCTGGAAGACTTTGTGTTGTTTGGGGTTGAAATCCACCGGGTAAAGGTGGTATATCGGGTGGTGGATCATGATTTTTGAAGATTTGTGATTTGTCTCCCATTTTAGAGAGAAGGGAGAGCGTTTTGGGCTAGAGAGAGAAAGTGC
>NW_019254642.1:71101-72390 GCF_002742605.1 Olea europaea var. sylvestris
GATGAAGTCCGATTCAAGTGTCTCACTATAAGCTGTCGACAAAAAGCTACAGCTGTAGAATTAATAAGTACCCTATCCAATCTCTTTCTAACCCGACCATTGGTCCAAGTATATCGGTTTCCAATGAAACCCGCATCCTCTAAACCACAGTCTAACATCATATCAGAGAAATCAGTAGTGCCACGATTACGGGTATTATGACCAGTGCGCTCTCCATCATGTGTAATAACATTAAAGTCTCCTCCAACTAGCCAAGGATCGTCCATATCGAGGGAGATGTGGTGAAGACCTGCCCACAAATCTCTCCTGATAGTAGCATCGCATGACGCATAGACTGGAGTCAAATAGATAGCACGTGCTAGTCTGGGATCCTCAACTCTAACGTGAAGAAACTGGGGATGATCAACAATAACAGTAACATTAGTCCCCGAATTCCAGAAAAACCAGATCTTATTCGATTCATTCTGAGCTCCCATGTCAAAGCGTAGATAGCATCGTGTATATGCAAAATTCTGCATCAGAACAAAAGGCTCCAATAGAACTAGAAGATAAATCTGATGAAGCTGTATAAGATTCTTCAGGCGCCTACGAGTAGCTACACTAGCTACACCTATCACATTCCAAATGATGGCATTCATAGGGAAGGAGAATGTGAGGAGGTATCATGTGACTGACTCCGAGTGATCCTTCTGCTCGGATGTGGAGTATCAGTAGCCCGTGGGTGTCTCTTCTGAACAACTGGGATAAATCCATCATCCTCTGTCCTCTCATCCAAACCCACCAAGTCATCAGAAGAAGATCTTCGAAAAGGTCCCTGCTGGTGAACCTCAATCTGAGGTGAGCCCTCTGTATGTGAATGCGCTGACTGCAAAGATGGAATAGATGCCTCCACATTTTGATGACAAATAGGAGGAGAAGAAGTGGAAATAGGTCCCTGAGCCCTATCCGGTGTCGGGCCTGGAATGTAAGAAGCTCTGCTGACTGTGTCTGCTGTAGAATTCTGTGTCTGTGGCCTCTTCAATATCTCATCCAACATAGGATCATAAAATGGAGTGATAGGTGGACTGATAGCCTGAGTAGGAGCTGAAGGAGTGGTAGATGTAACTGGATCTACAACACTGATAACTGGTAAGGCTGTAGCAAAGGGAGGAGCAACTGGAGAAACAGATGGCTGGGTCTGAGCATGTGAGCTAGTGCTAGTAGGTTATGGGACTGATGTGATGACAGTGGACACAGAAAGTGGAATCTGAACTCCAGATGTGCTAGCATCGTGTTGCCTCTTCTGATCT
>NW_019254643.1:0-1181 GCF_002742605.1 Olea europaea var. sylvestris
GGCTAGCAGCTGCTCCTTTTATGCCCCTAGTGTCAGTTGTTCGTGGCACTTATTTCATTCTCATGGCACTCTCCTTACCCAGCATCGAAGTGAAGTTCTTTCTCTTAATGGCATCTAGTCATCATCGATTTCGAACAGCGGTAAGCTCGATAACAAGGAAAAAGGCAAAAACACTAGCTGATAGAGATGGCACAACTCTTTCTTCCTTCTCTGTGCATGGCATGGGTGTGGCTATTGATTGGATAATTTTTGTTAAGTTAAAGAAGCACATTTCCTTCTGAAAAGAGTTGATGTAGCCATGTTTGCAGGCTTTATGCCTGTAATAAAAGAGCATTTGCATATACGACATCTCATTCGAAGTAGAGATCACTTCTTTGGTGCAATGTAGGCTATCTTTATAAAGAGTGGTTTTGATACCCTCTTGTCACTCCCTTGCTTGATAGTGAGGGAATCCTAAGTACGTCATTTCACCAAGCACTTTCTGCACTGAAAGGGGGGAAGCATCCAATTCCATGCCTCCCTCTCCATTGAATGGAGTTGCCCTATTATTCAAATTTTCTGAAATCGGTCCTTCTCTAACAAATCTACTAAGGAAAGATACCACAAATCAGATTCTATAACCTACTACCTTCGGGTTACTTTCCTTAATCCCAGAAGTGACGAAACTATCTTCCCTTTCGAAAAGAGCTCAATCAACTGGGGATCTTAGCGGCATCGCTTATTCCTCCCACGTCTTCTTCTTCTTAAATAGCAATAGCATCGGAGCCGTTCACAAGAACTACCTATTTTATTTCGAAAGTTCCACTCATAGAATGCCATCGACTCTCCTACTTTCGCTGCTACAATTGCTTTAGCACGAGCAACAAGGAAAAGGCAGTCAGTGCAAAAAGGATTGGTCATGACAGAAGGGAGATAGACCTCCTATAAACATTACTCTCTTTTGAGGTAACATGTTGACTATGATATGATTAATTTCGTGGCCTTGTAAGATCACTATTGAGGTGAGGGAGAAAAGCTCAATCTTTCACTATTCAGGAGTAAGGGAAATAAAATGTGATCTAAGAAAAACACCCTGGAATTCAGTTCCATTCCGTAGGGAATGAGAACCTACTGAATAAGTCTCCAATCAATCGTAGGCAGGTGAGACTTATTCAATTTGCATGTTTAATTTAGTGTTCATT
>NW_019254644.1:0-1181 GCF_002742605.1 Olea europaea var. sylvestris
AAAACAAAAATTATTATACAAAAGATTTATTATAATCAAATAACAAATTTGGCAATGTTCCAAACAATCAGTTAAATACTATTCGCTTTATGATTTCAAATACTCACTCCCTTTCCATTTATTTCCACCCATCATCGTCGTCCCTCAGCCGTCGTCGTCCTTGGACTCTCTGTCACACGGTAATATTAATGTTTATATTTTTTATCATAAAATTAATTATTTTATATCTTTCTCTGCCATAAATAAAATACAATACCCATTTTCGGAGCAAGAACTTCCACTCAAAGAAGAACCCGGAAATTCTAATCTCTCTCCTGGATACCAATCTTTCAGAAATCATAACCAAAACCTTCAATCCTCATTTCTGTAATTGCGAATCGAAAATTTTCTTCTTCAACAGATAATAGTTAAACCACAAACTAATACCAATCTTCGTAATTGTAAATCGAAAATTTCCATATTCTTAAACAGATTAATAGTTAACGTTAACCCTCAAAATAAAATTCATGAACCTGAGTACCCATTGGCGAAGGTAGTCGCACACGAAAGGAGCAAAGAAACAAAAGGCTCGCATGCTTCTATAATATGTTCATGGGCAAATGAATAAAGCATAATTCATAACAGAATCAGTTAGAAGATGGCCAATAAGAAGCCACCACATGGCACAACAATGAAATGACCAAACTACCCCTATGCGTGGAGGAAAATTTATACCATTGAAGAAGAAGGCATGCAATTCAAATATCTCTCAAATAGTTATTTCTCACTTTGTTCTTGTTGAGACAACTAGACTAGTGAATTTAGGAGGTGAAGCTCATAGTTAAATGAGAGGATTTGTTGACTATATTTTCATGAAATTGGATTATAATTGCTCTATCAACAAAATCGTTCAATTCAATTTGTATCATCAATAAATAGGAGCCATCTGTGGAAAACTTCGAGCAAAGTAAACCACAAATATATCAGCTAAAATTCAGAAGCCTGAAAGATCTGGAAAATTGAATGGAGTAAAAGCAGATCCGTATGTACTCTAAGTTCTAAAAGTCAAAACAGAATAATCTAGCATTGATTCAGTCAAAAGTTACATGAATCCAAAGAGAAAGCAAGAAAATGTCAGCAAGACCAAGCTAAAATTTATCCTATCCAATGCCATGTGCTAGGAAAAGGAACACCCACGACCA
>NW_019254645.1:0-1181 GCF_002742605.1 Olea europaea var. sylvestris
TTTTCCATCCAATTGACACTTGACAACAATGCAAGTGTCAAACAACATGTCAAAAATCGGTGTACAAATAGCAAAGTTCAATCCGTAAAAACCTTGCTACATGTACACTATGTTGTACACTTTAGTTTACACTTTGTCACGTGACATTACCCTGTTGGACAGTTTTTATTTCAAACGGTTTTCCCATCCAATTGACACTTGACAACAATGCAAGTGTCAAACAACGTGTCTAAAATCATTGTACAAATAGAAAAGTTCAATCCGTAAGGATCTTACCACATTACACTATGGTGTACACTTTAGTTTACACTTTGCCATGTGACATTACCCTGTTGAACAGTTTAAGTTTCAAAGAGTTTTCCCATCGAATTGACACTTGACAACAATGCAAGTGTCAAATAACAAGTCAAAAATTTGGGTACAAATGACAATTTTTCCATCCAATTGATATTTGACAACAATGCAAGTGTTAAAAAAGTGTCAAAATCAGTGTACAAATGGCAAATTTAAATCGGTAAGAAGCTTGCTACATGTACACTGTGGTGTACACTTTAGTTCACACTTTGCCACGTGACATTACTCTGTTGGACAGTTAAAATTTCATATCGTTTTCATCTAATTGACACTTGATAATAATGCAAGTGTCAAACAACGTGTCAAAAATCAGTGTACAAATAGCAAAGTTCAATCGGTAAGAAACTTGCTACATGTACACCATAGTGTATACTTTAATTTATACTTTGTCACGTGACTTTATCCTGTTGCACAATTAGATTTTAAATAGTTTTCTCATCCAATTGACCCTTGACAACAATGTAAGTGTCAAACAACATGTCAAAAATAAGTATACAAATAGCAAAGTTCAATCAATAAGAATCTTGCCACATGTACACTATGGTGTAGACTTTAGTTTAGACTTTACCACGTGATATTACCCTGTTGGACAGTTTAAATTTCAAATAGTTTTCCCATCTAATTGAAACTTGAAAACAATGCGAGTGTCTGACAACGTTTCAAAAATCAATGTACAAATAGCAAAGTTCAATTGGTAAGAACCTTGCGACATGTATACTATGGTGTACACTTTAGTTTACACTTTGCCATGTGACATTACCCTGTTGGATAGTATAAATTTTGAATAGTTTTCCAATCCAATTAACACTTGACAACAATGCAAATGT
>NW_019254646.1:0-1181 GCF_002742605.1 Olea europaea var. sylvestris
GGCATGACAAAAGTTCTTAGTAGAGAAGCTTTTAAATGGAAAAATATCATTGTGGAGTAAGTAGAATAATGTTGAAATGAAATTTTGTTTTGATTAATTGTTTACAGTTCGAGTCTCCTCAGGGTCACTGAGATGAGTACCCATCTGTAAACTTCAGGGCCTCGTGGAATTAGTCGAGGAGTGTGTAAGTTGGCTCCGACACCCACGGTCATAAAACTAAAAAAAAAAAAAAATGTTGAGATGAGAAAATTTTGTCTGATTTTCTGTTGAGTCTATTTTGTTTCTTTTCTTTGACATAAAATATAAAAATCTGCAGTATTGTTTCTTCAGTCATACGGAGCCATGTTACCATTGAACAAAACATTTTAAACAAATGAATTTTTCGTGACAATGGGTACTAAAGCCTCATGTTAACTCCAACCTCAGATGTAGTTGAGAATTAGAAGTTAAATTAAAACATTTTAATTGGTTAATATCTGTCTAGCTTACTGATCATATTTTTCTGCTCTTAGAGACATCAAATTCAGTTATTGTTATTATATTTTTTATTTTCAGGTGTTTATAGAGAATTCTTTGTTTCAAGCGGGCTATAAAGCAGAAAACCAATAGTTTTGTGGGACGATAAGACCTCAAAAATGGATCGGTAGCATGCTCCGATACCACCAGTGATATGTTGGAAGCCTGTTTATGGAATTTTGAGCGTATCTGCACATAGCATACTCTTGCCAAGCTAAAGAATAGTGAACTCCATCTCGTGGGAATTAAGAATAGATCGTTAAAAGATTTGGCAAGAGCCGGCCAATTGTTGACTGGTAATCAAATTGAGAAATTTACTACTTCACTAAACCTTCTCTTTCTGTTGTCTAGTTCTAAGAAACATAATTATTAATTATTTCTTTTAGAATATACCCAGTGTTTTTCCAATCACATTATTCTCGATGGTTAAAGTGGGGTCCTATGTTTTCTCTTGTTGCCGTCTCTTTAAATCTTTTAGATTCTTGACTTGTAGCTGTTCGTGTTCAATTTTTGTCATAATGGAGTTTTTTTCTAAACCTTGTGTCTAACAAGGAAAAGTAGAAGCTTTTGTGTGACTGACCGATGGAATTCATTGAGATCTTCGTTTTTAAGTAAAACAAATTTCTATTTATGAATGACTCGTATTTAGTATTACGCTGAATACA
>NW_019254647.1:0-1180 GCF_002742605.1 Olea europaea var. sylvestris
TTTTTTTTTTTTCTCAATAATGGCCATCACAAACAGAGGCTTAGTAATTAGTGGTGTATTGAAATTTTCACATTCAACCACTTGACTGCAAATATAGAAACTGTACCATCACCTCTCCAAATGAACAAAAACTTTACTAAATAGAACAGAAAAGGGTATTAAACATGCAAGGATCAATATCTGAAATGTGACGAACGGGAGCCGATGTCTTCTGACTGGTCAGTAGATGTCAATTAGAGTAAACTTCTCATGGGTAACCGCGCTACTTAACTTTCAGGCGATATTTTATTTTTAATCCTTGTTGCCCAAAATTTGATCATATGTTCTGTTATTCATACCGTGAAGATTCACAGAAGCAGTTCATTTAGCTCGAAGGAAGTGATGGAGATCATGACAAGAATAAAGATAGAGATATATTTTAATTAGGATTTCTAATAAGAGTTTGGTTCCAAATATATTTAGTCAGATTAGATTAGATTATTTTTGATATTTTGAGATAATTATAGTTTATTTGAAGTTTGTTTCCTTTTTAACTTCTTTTTAGGTCTATAAATAGAGCGGCCTATTCATTGTAATTCACAACCTAATTATAAGAATTAAAATGACTTTCCTCAAGCCCTCAATTCTTTTCTTCTTGGACCCCCTTTCTTTTCTTAATCTTCGATGTTTTTTAACAAGTTATACGCATCATGCATCAGGAAGACTTCGAAATAATTCTCACAAATGAAGGTTGGTTTTTTGTTTAATTTTTTATTGAATTTTCAGATACTTTGTCATGACTAGTTAGTACCTTCCAATAGCTATTCTGTAATTTTTTTACTCTGAGTAACATTAAAACTTATAAATGAATTTTTATGCATGTAAGTGATAGAAAATGTATTTTTAAGTGATAAATATTGCTGTCATAAGTACAAACATATATCCCATACCGATATTCTCTAGAGAATAATTATTATGAAAATTTGGTTCCAGCAAAAAATTGTGAATTGGGTAGTAACAGTTTTGGGTTCTCTGTGTAAATTATATGTACGGTCTCTTAAGCTTTTTTAGATACAATTCGTGGGGTCCTATAGAATGTGGGGATAAAAAGTGAATAAAAGTTGTGGGTTCTACAAAATGTGAAGATAAAAATGATGTTGACCAGCTTATAAGCTTGAAAAAAATTACCAAAAATAGTCTA
>NW_019254648.1:0-1180 GCF_002742605.1 Olea europaea var. sylvestris
TTCTTCGAACGCCGACAATCCAAGCGTTCCAAATATGCAAGTGCTCATTCTTTCGAAAAATGGCCGAAATTCCTTATACGTCATGATGAAGTGGTGAGTTCAATCCAAAACGGTCGTTACATTTTCAAAAAGTACTTATGGGCCCAAAACGGACACCTTGTGCAAAAGTTACGCTCAATTAATCGAACGTCGACAACCCAATTGTTCCAAGTACGCAAGTGCTCATTCTTTCGAAAAATAGCCAAAATCCCTCATACGTCACAACAAAGTTGTGAGTTCAATCCAAAACGGTCGCTACATTTCCAAAAAGTACTTATGGCCCCAAAACGGACACCGTGTGCAAAAGTTACGCTCAATTCATCGAACGCCGACAACCCAAGAGTTCCAAATATGCAAGTTCCCATTCTTTCAAAAAATGTATGAAATCCCTCATACGTCACGACGAAGTTGTGAGTTCAATCCAAAACGATCGCTACATTTCCAAAAAGTACTTATGGGCCCAAAACGGACACCGTGTGCAAAACTTACGCTCAATTCTTCGAACGCCAACAATCTAAGCGTTCCAAATATGCAAGTTCTCATTCTTTCAAAAAATGGCCTGAATCCCTTATACGTCACGATGAAGTGGTGAGTTCAATCCAAAACGATCGCTACATTTCCAAAAAGTACTTATGGGCCCAAAACGGACGCCGTGTGCAAAAGTTATGCTCAATTCTACGAATGCCGACAATTCAAGCGTTCCAAAAATGCAAGTGCTCATTCTTTCGAAAAATGGCCGAAATCCCTCTTATGTCATGACGAAGTCGTGAGTTCAGTCCAAAACGGTCGCTACATATCTGAAAAGTACTTATGGGCCCAAAATGGATGCCGTTTTCAAAAGTTACGCTCAATTCTTCGAATGCCGACAAGCCAAGCGTTCCAAATATGCAAGTGCTCATTCTTTTGAAAAAAGGCCAAAATCCTTCATACGTCACGATGAAGTGGTGAGCTCAATCAATAACGATCTCTACATTTCCAAAAAGTACTTATCGGCCCAAAACGGACAACGTGGGCAACAGTTACGCTCAATTCTTCTTACGCTGACTCTCCAAGCGTTCCGAATATGCAAGTGCTCATTCTTTCGAAAAATGGCCGAAATCCCTCAGACGTCACGACGAAGTTGTGAGTTCAAACCAAAACG
>NW_019254649.1:0-1180 GCF_002742605.1 Olea europaea var. sylvestris
AACTCCGTACTTCTGTAACATTAGTAGGGCGTTCCCATCTCATAACTGCCTCAATTTTCTGAGGATCTACATAAATGCCTTCTATTGAGATGACATGACCCAGAAACACAACTTTATCCAACCAAAATTCACATTTGCTGAACTTAGCATACAACTCCTTATCTCGCAAAGTCTGCAAAATAATCCTCAAATGCTCAGCATGCTCATCTCTACTGCGAGAGTAAACTAAGATATCATCAATAAAAACAATCACAAACTTATCTAAATATGGGTGAAGCACCCTATTCATCAAATCCATAAATGCAGCTGGAGCATTAGTTAATCCAAACGGCATCACCAAAAATTCATAATGACCATACCGAGACCGAAAAGCAGTCTTTGGTATATCAACATCTCTAATTCTGAGCTGATGATAACCTGAACGTAAATCAATCTTTGAAAATACTGAGGCACCTCTAAGTTGGTCAAACAAATCATCAATGCGAGGCAACGGATACTTGTTGCGGACTGTCACTTTATTCAACTGTCTGTAGTCAATACATAATCTCATTGTGCCATCTTTCTTCTTAACAAATAAGACTGGAGCTCCCCATGGAGATACACTGGGTCTAATAAAACCCTTATCAACTAAATCCTGCAACTGAACTTTCAATTCCTTTAGCTCTGCTGGAGCCATTCTGTAAGGTGCCTGTGAAATAGGTGTTGTCCCGGGACTCAAATCAATACAAAATTCTATCTCTCTGTCTGGAGGCAATCCCGGAAGATCTTCTGGAAAGACATCAAAAAAATCTCGCACAACTGATATATCATCAATTGCCCGCTTTGTAATCTGAGTATCAATTACATGGGCCAAATATGCATCACAACCCTTTTTGAGCATTCTGCGAGCATCTAGGACCGATATTACACAGGATGGCAAAATTCTGCGCTCTCCAGTGAGAACAATTTCAAGCTCTCCTGGGCATTTAAATACCACTTCCTTGCGAAAACAATCAACCGAAGCACGGTGATTAGATAGAAAATCCATCCCCAAAATAACATCAAAATCATGAATGTCAAGAGGAATTAAATCTGCTTTCAACTTATGATTGTTCACGCTAATCCCACAATCTTTATATACACGATTTGCTAAAAGTGAGTCCCCTACTGGAGTCACTACTACCAATTCATTATCTAAAGG